>NC_133329.1:373631086-373756086 GCF_042186555.1 Aquarana catesbeiana
CTTTGAACTCTTTTGCTTATTTTACTAATTTAAAAAAATTAACCTAGCCTAGGAGACCTCCTAATCTCTGCTATCTGGTCTTTAGTTTTTTTTTTCACCCCTGTCTGTCATGGTTTGAGGTGGTCTGCTGTATAATCCAGACCTCCCATTGCAAGCAACACTAATGTTAAGCCCAGAGTACAATTACAAGTAATGTTTTCATTCGCCCCTGTTCCATAAGACCATTTTATTAAATGCCCTTCATTGATTTTGTTTCCAATCAATGTCTGTGATGGGGACATCATTCCCTTTTGCCTGACTGCAAGGGCAAAATGCTGAGAGATAGTATATATATATATATATATATATATATATATATATATATATATATATATATATATATATATATATATATATATATACATATATATATATATAAAATTATTTAAGTAATTACTGTTCTTCTATACTCAGCTGAAGTTTAGTTGGTAGTTTGCATGCTTATCTTGCCCCCTAAGCTGTTCTATCTCATGCAAGTCACATGTGTTGTGGTTGATGAGCTGCAATTGTCTTACATATTTCCTCCTCCCTTAAAATAGTTTTTTTGTTGTAAGGTACAGCTATAAAAAGATTTTACAGTCATGCTGTAAATCAAAATGACTTGAAACACACCTGCATCTAGGCTATATTTGACATAGCGTTGAACTAGAATTTAATATAGGTTTTTGTTTTTTGTTTTTTGTTTTTTTGAGAATAACATGACTAGTTGTGGTGCTTTAGAAATGAGTAAGTTTATTTATTTTCAAGGATTTGAAGTCATAAAAAAAACAAAAAAACAAAAAACACAAGCATTATTTTACAGTTGCATTTAATGGACATTGATTGGCTACAGTGCTACATCCTTGTTACAAAGCAGTTGGCTAATATTTTTGTCCTTTTGTCTGGCTTGCAGAGTATACATTAAGCTCTGTCCTTAGGGAATAACAAGGGTTTATCTAAAATCCTGTGATTTTTTCTTTTTTTTCTTTTACTCTCTCCCATTTTCTCTATAATATGACAGCACCGAGTTGTGTTACTACTGATAACATTAAATATAGTGATTGTTATCTTTAACAAAGTCATATATACAGCCCCTAACTCAACAGAAAAAAGGGGTTGTGATTTAGAGAGATGAGCTCAATAAACAGGAAAGAATAACAGAAAAAAAGAGACCCCAACATTGGAGAGAAATTTGGATTTTTTTTACTGAATCCATTAGTAGTGGGGGCAAGGATGGGATGAAGAATGGATATGGGCTATAAAAAATATATATATATATTTTTTAACTTGTCTTGTAATTAATCAAGGCTTGCAGGGAAGTGTAAATAAATGACAAAAATGTTGCGATGGCTGTATGCACACAGTAATGTCCAAGCTGTGATTTTAGCCCCTTCCGAAGTTTCACTCTTATGTCAGGTGACTTTCCTGATTGTTACTTTGTAACTTCTGAAAAGCAAAATAGAACGTTGTGATTACAAGGATTCCATAAACCCATCTCCAGCCTGCTCAGGAATTGTCAGTGGTTACTGCTTGCTGCAATTAAACTTTTTGGGGATGCTAGATCCAAAATCAAGTGATTTTTTTAAATTATTTTTAAACTCTGATATTTTTGAAAATAACATCATTTTTTATTTCTTTTGTATTTGCAAACGGACTGTTGTTTGCAGCGCTTGTCATAAAGTTCTCTACAATTAGGACATTACTGACAAGCTAGAGGAGACGATAGAGATTGCATCGGAATCCTCATTTTCACTTTATAAACTTTACTTGCAAACTTTAAACTTTCTACTTAAGTTTTAGTTTGCTTTTTTTGATTTAAAATTTTTCTTTCTTAGAAAAAAAAAAAGGTAGATGGATCACCTAAGCGATGTCTGTGCATCACAAATTCAGGGACACTTAAAAGCTGCTTATTATGAACGTTGTAGAGGGCAGTTCAGTTATCCGATCCTGTGTGTTGTATTGATCTTTTGGGTGAAGCTTTGATCTCTGTTTAGCGTTGGGATGTTTTGTCTTCCATTAATGCCACGTTTGGAGATATATTTTTTCACCATCCCTAACGATTAAAAAAGAAAAACAAATCATTTATAGCTGTTTTTTCCCCCCAAAAAATTGGACAGATCATTGCTTTGTTCTTATAAAATAAAATTATAAAAGAGAAAAAGTCTTAGTGCAAAAATAAATCAAGGCTGCTTTGTTTAGAATTAAGGACTATTTAATGTTATTTTATGTTGAATTCTGAATGGTATTATATATATATATATATATATATATATATATATATATATATATATATATATATATATATATATATATATATATATATATATATATATATATATATATATACATATATATATATATGTGTATATATATATATATGTATATATATATATATATATATATATATATATATATATTTGTGTTGATGGATACACACACTGTATATTTATTTAATTAAATAGGTATTCTTACAACATATGTTATTATATAGTGTGTATGTGTTGTGTAGATAGACACACACACACACACACACATATATATATATATATATATATATATATATACCTCTTTACTAAAACAGGTAATCTTAGTCTTCCATATTTACATTTGGCATTAGATTTTATATATATATATTCAAAGATTTTTTGTATCTTTTGCTTTATATATATATATATATATATATATATATATATATATATATATATATATATATACATACATATATATATATATATATATATATATATATATATATATATATATACATATATATATTCAAAGCATTTTTGGAACCTTTGCTTTCCATCCTTTAAATAAATATATATACACACACACATTTTGAAAACTTTAAAATGTAGATCTAGGACCAGGGCTGATTGGTTTGAAGGTTCAAGCCTCATCTGTGTACAAAGCAAAGCTTGCAGGTCATTAAGAAATAAAGCAATTATGACACAGGGGCAGTTAGTGGGAGAATTGTGCATTGACCCTTAAGGTGGGCAGACAATAGCCCTGCATAGAGAAGACGTGCTGGGGAATATACCCCTTAAAACAGTTTTCTTTGACATGTGTGCTATTGAAAGGCTTTAAGGTGCATTCTCCCCTGGTAAAAAAAAAGGGGGCTTTGTCCCCCTTCTTGTATGCATGGTGGCTTCCCAAGGTAGTCAGTATTTTGTGGCTGTCACACAGGGGGGAAGAAAAAGGGGGATGCAGGTTCACTGTGTGACAATTGATTGTCTTTTTTTTTTTTCCCTGATGGCGTTCATTTACATGTTTATAACGACAATAGTGCTCCGCGACACTGTACTATTCAGGGCGACATTCCCACAAGGGGACAATTGTGTGAACAGCCCGGCCAGGGGATACCTTCCTCCATGGCTCGGGATGGCTTTTACAAGAAGGAAGAAAAGGGTTTCTCTTTAACACAGCAGAGATGGAGAGCATAGTAGAGGAATAGCTGGGCTAATTAATTAATTGGTGGCTAAAGGTAGATTTTTCAAAGGCTGGTCATTTCAGGGAATGAGCATTTGTGTTATCTGCAACTACATGGAAACATAATTAAAATAGTGAGAAAGAAAGATATATAGATGATAGATAGATAGATAGATAGATAGATAGATAGATAGATAGATAGATAGATAGATAGATAGATAGATAGATAGATAGAAACTGCATTTATTGCATTCATTTTGCAAAATCTACCTATCTATGTATCTATCTATCTATTATCTATCTCCCTGAAATAGGTAGAAGTTGGTAATTAAGTTAACTTTAAAAAAACTAAATATAACTGTATATATAATCTTTTTAAAAAGTAGAAGCCACTGAGGTTTAAAATGTATACATATGTAGATATAAATATATATACTCTTTTTTCCATTAATCATATCCATTCATATGTAAAGCTGATCAGAGTCCAACTGATGGAGTACATTAAGATGACACAAGCCCATGTATTTAAAGTGAGGAATATTTTGGACCCCCTATCCTGGGGATAGGACATTGGGGGCTTTATGGAGGAAGTTCTGTTGTGTCTGTGGATTGTAAATTGACCCATACACACACACATACACACACACAGTGACACAATCACACAGCAGCAACCCCCTTTGCACTGCTGCTGCTGCACCGTTAACTGAACCCCTGACACTGTGGTCCTGTGGATGCCTTAGGTACCATTTCACTTTCGTTCACATCAATGCTGACCTGAATGCCTTTCATATCTGATCCGCTGTGTCTCTCCCAGTAAACATCCCCTGAGGGATGAACAAAGAAAGGAACTCTTCTTCTCCTTAATCACAATTCAGCCCTTTCACCGCCGGCAGGGTACATTTGCATTCTGCAACAGAAAGCCAAGATGAAAAGGAAAAAAAAAAAAAAAAAAAAGAGTGAGATGTTGGGGTAGGGGGGGAGCATAGGGTGTTTGTAGTCTGAGTAAAATAACTTAGGTGTTTGTAGTTGTTTGTTAGGCTTCCCCTGGTTACAAGCCTTATATAGCATCCTTGGCCCTACTGACAGCCAGATAGTGTTACAACAGGGGACTATTCGTGGCCTTTGCTTTAGGACTTCAGGCAAAAAAAAAGTGTCACAGACAGATTAGTCAGGCCTGGTCAACCTGCGGCCTCCTAGATGCTGGGGGAACTAGAGGTGCGAATGTACTCTGACAGCCTCAGGGCATTCTGGGGTTTGTGGTTCCACAACAAACATAGTTCTCCATCCAGCTGGAGGGTGGGACATGCCCTTAGTGTAAGCTAAAAATGTCAATATAAATAAATTATGACTAAATTATTATTATGCATGCTGGGAGTTGTAGTATCTCAAAAGTTGGGAGAAGCTGGGGACTATCCCAAGCAAGATCAGGTGTGAATACCCAGCTGCAACAAAAACTAACCATTTGTTGAGTTCTTATAATTATTAGTATTATTTGTATTAGTAGCATAGTATTCTGGAACTTGTAGTTCTTTAGAAGTTGCAATCTGCCTTGCAAGACTAATGTGTAGGAAACTAAAGGCAAGTATCCACCAAGAAAAGAGCGCTCTAGTATGCAGCAGTTTACTGATTAGATTTAAAAAAATCTATTTCTGCTTTTTTTTGGATTAGCTAACCATTTGTTGAGTTCTTCTTATAATCATTAGTATTTTTTATTACTTGTATTATTAGCATAGTATTCTGGGACTTGTAGTTCTCTAGAAGTAGCAACCTGCCTTGCAAGACTAATGTATAAAGGCAAGCATTCACCACGGAAAGAGCGCTCAGGTATGCAGCAGTTTAATGATAAAATTAAAAAAATAAAAATAAAAAAAAATAAAAATTCAGCTTTTTCTGGATTAACTAACCATTTGTTGAGTTCTTCTCATAGTTATTAGTATTAATTTATTATTTGTATTATTAGCATAGTATTCTGGGACTTGTAGTTCTCTAGAAGTTACAACCTGCCTTGCAAGACTAACATGTAGAAAACTAAAGGCAAGACGTCACCAAGAAAAGAGCACTGTAGTATGCAGCAGTTTACTGATTAGATAAAGAAAACAATTTCTGCTCTTTCTGGATTAATGATAAAATTCAAAAAACACTCTGCATGCAGCCATTTTGAATGATGACCTGCACCCGGCACTAGGTGGCCTTCTGTCCTTGAAGAATAAAATAGAAGGTGCCATAACCTCTGATTTTCCACTGCTTAACGCTCAGCAGTGGCAGCATAAATGTAAAAAGGAAAATGAGCTCGAACATATTATTCTTGGCTTGCACGCTTGGTAGAAACTGTATTCTTATTCTTTCTTTATTTTATTTATTTTTTTTTGTTTTACTTGTTTATTTACTTTGCACTAAAACCCAACACTGATTTTTCCTCTTGTCCTGCTGAGGACTTTTTACAATTAGAACTGTGATTTCAGAGTAAGGTGCTTATTTGTCAAGTGAAATGGTGTGAGATTTTATGTGGATAATGAGCAGGAAATATCTTTAATGCACTCATCTATGCAGTGTTTCAGATGAGTAACAAAAAAAAAAAGGGCAACACAAGCCACCCCCCCCCCCCCTCCCCAAAAATACACAGAAGCTTGGGATATATTTTTACTTTTAATGAGGGGTTTATTTTTAAAGGAATCCTAAGTGCAGAAGAGTATTTAAGCTTATAGCAGACGTAGCTGTCAGAATTTTCAGGTTTATTAAAGAAGTCTTAAAATGTTGCCGTTAAGTTTGCGGGTGAAAGGGGCATCAGGGGTCTTCCTGGCAAGTTCTTCTCACTTTACCTTGCACACAACTGTCTTTCTGAAGGCTTGGCAATAACAGATCAATTAGTGAGATGGAATTGCAACTTGAGATACGAATTGCATTGTTAAGGGGCGCAGTTTTCAAGTGATAATAATGTACTTTTTTTTTTTTTTTTGATGAGTGAGCTTCCTCTGTAAAATAAAGAAAAGAGAGATTTGTGTATGAATATGAAGTTATTTTTGCCTCCAGCCTAGTTGCCCAAGCTGACCCCTGTTTTAAAATAAATTCCAAGGGCATTGCTGCTGAGATTCTGTTTCCAAGGCCAAAAAAAAAAAAAAAACGTTGGCTTGGTGGACCTCTGTACACTATATATCTAATAACAACTGGACATTGGAAAGAGAAACACAAATTTTGTAATTTTTTTTTTTTTAATTTGATTTTTTTGTGATTTACAAGTCCCTGAAAAATGTTGCAGCATATTAGGAAATAAGCTTTAAGATGTAGGAAAAAGCTTGTTTTAATTATGTGGGCGATTAGTATTGAAAAGCCAGGTACTAGCTGTGGAAATCTGAAGCAGATTGTAATGTCATTAAAAATTGTTGGAGTTAAAAGAGCAAAAAAAGGTGAAAAATAATTATAGCATAAGATATTATGATTTTTTTTTTTTTTTTTACAATAAATTTGTTAATGGATCTCATTTTAAAGCAATTAATGTTTCCTGTGTTTTTTATTCCATACACAGGTAGTTATGCCTATTGAGCATCTTTTGCATTCTTTAAAAAAAAAAAAAGAGTTTTAAAGAAACATGTGACACAGATTTGTGATTCTGTTCCCAGACGGTCCAGGAACATTGGTACAAAAAGGGATTATCCCTACACCTTCAGCTCCCCCCACCCTCCCCTTCTCTTCTATCCCCATGACCCAAGCGATGGAGGATTTAGGCAGATTTACTTCAGTAAACACCTTTGGACACTTGGGGAGGAGGGGGGGGGTTCAGGATTCGGTTTGCAAAGGGAGCCTTTTGTTAAAGAGAGGTTTTACTGGGCAGCTGTGATATTAACCTACAGAGCAATGCTGGAAAAACTGCTTAACTCCTTGTGAATTAAGTACTTTCACTCAACAGATAAGATCTGCGTTTTATTGAGTTTTCTTTCAAGATCCCTAGACGTAATTGTTCCCAAAGAATTTACATGTTAAAAAAAAAAAAAAAATCCCTGGTACAATGCTAGCCCATCTCTGTACCCCCTGTGTGATGAGAGGCCTGTGTGCTGGAGAGATCAGTGGGTATGTGGTCTGCCCAGCGGGGTAAGGCCAAAAAAAAAAAAAGAGCCCCCCCACCCAGAATCCCAAAACTTCACTCACTGGATGTCATCAGACTTGTCAAAATAACTCTCTCGTCTCTGCCGCCTGCAACAGAGATGTAACATGTTCTCAGTGCAAGGCTGCTAAAGCTTGGGCAATTTACTGAACAGAGGAGACAGTCGCTTAATACTTCCCCAAACATATGTTTCACTTACCCAACGGGGGCTAGCAAAAGCAGAAAAGAAGGGGGCTATGCCTATCACAGGCTTCAGATGTATAAAGCTATAAGTCATACATGCATGAAGTTCTACACGACCACCGTTGTAGGATATTAACGATTATTACTACTCTACTAAGTGAGAGGCATACAGGGGTTGTAACAATGTTACACCAAATCTAAATGTTGGGTTTATAGGAGATTTGCATATCAGAGGCTTCAAATGTATAAAAGCTATAAGACACAAATGCATGAAGTTATATATGATCATTGTTTTAAGATAGTAATGACTTTTTCTTCTCTACAAAATGAGAGGCATACAGGGGTTGTAACAATGTTACACCAAATCCAAGGGTTGGGTTTATATGAGCTTTGCATATCAGAAGCTTTGAAGGTATAAAAGCAATAAGTTATACATGCATGACATTATATATGACTACTTTTGTAAGATAGTAAAGACTATTCGTACTCTGTGAAATGAAAGGCATACAGGGGGTTGTAACAATGTTACACCAAATCTAAATGTTGGGTTTATTTGAGCTTTGCATATCACAAGCTTCGAAGGTATAAAAGCTATAAGTCATACATACATGAAGTTATATATGATTACTGTTGTAAGATAGTAAAGCTTATTACCACTCTACAAAATGAGAGGCATACAGAGGGGTTGTAACAATAGTGCAGCAAATCCAAGTGTTGGGTTTATGTGAGCTTTACATATCAGAAGTTTCGAAGGTAAAAAAGCTTTAAGTCATACATGGATGAAGTTATATATGATTATTCCTTTTAAGATAGTAATGACTTTTTTTCTACTCTACAAAGTGAGAGGCATACAGGGGTTGTAACAATGTTACCCCAAATCCAAGTGTTGGGTTTATATATATGAGCTTTACATATCAGAGGCTTGGAATGTATAAAAGCTATAAGTCTTACATGCATGAAGTTATATATGATCAATGTTGTAAAATAGTAATGACTTTTTCTACTTTACAAAGTGAGAAAGGCCGTAAAAATATTACACTAAACCCAGGTGTTGAGTGTATAAAGCCAATGCCTACCAGAGGCATTCCATTTATACAAGCTGTGGGTCATATATGTGCATAAACGTAGACATCATTACTGTTGTAAGACAGTAACGACTTTTTCTATTGTAAGTAAGGGACATAAAGGCATTGTAACAATATGACACCAAACCCAAGTGTTGAGTATTGTATGTCTGTTAGGTTTGTTGGGCTAGAGTTTTCATTTTGCTTTTGATGGTAATATTGATTATTCATAATTATAGTTAATATTGCCTTGACCATACACCAAACCCAAATGCACAGAACACCACGGAAACCTGTAGTTTAGAATGATATGTGTGATTTTAAAATGAAAAAGGGCATGAAATGTTATCACTTTTTAATGTTATAATTATACGTATTGTTCTAAACTATCTCCAGTCTGTTCCTGTGATATTCTATGCATCTGGGTTTGGCTTAAGGTCAAAGTGTTATTAACTAAAAGAATGAATGACTGATAATATCACCTTTGTGCGAAAAGCAAAATTAAAGCTCTAGCAAAACAAACCTAACATACATACAATACTCACACACGTGTACACCCAACGCTTATACGTCTTAGGAATTTTTGAGATTCAAAAACATCAAAAAGTCGGTACTAAAATCTGGCCGCAGTCAAGCCTTATTCTTTTTTCCCAGTTTACAGAGATAGCTACCATTATATAATTAGACCTGCAATTAGAATGTATATTTGGAATTGGCAGGCCTTCTTGTACCTCAGGGTTCGGTAACTTAGAATGACAGCCCGTTTTCGGTCGTGAATATGGAACAGATATTCCTCTGCTCTCAGGTGCACTTATCGTACAATTATCCACCTTTAAACTTCTGCACGCCCCAAGTTTTTCGAACACATTGGCATCTGCGTACAGCTGTTGATTTGGAGCGTCTCCACGTACAGGTGTTGCTTTGGGTTTAAAGACAATTCCCTTGTTGAGTTTGGAACGCCAAGTGTCACTGTGGGAGCAGTTCGCTAGGTGCGAACATGCAGTCTATGAGATGTGACAGGATTCAAGGTGTCTGTTATGTCGTTACACCTTGTACGCAGACAGTTCCCCTTTGTCACAGCCTCCCGGTGATTTGACAGCGCGGCTGCAGATCAACTTCCCTGGTAGGTGATACAGCAGTTTTCAAAGAGAGCTTTACATGCGGAGCCCCCTTCCTAAAATCCACTGTGACAGAGACTCGGCACAGTGATTATGAAATGTCAGAGTGCATCTCGGGGTTTTGTGCGTGATATATATACAGAGCTTCAGGGCCTTGCGATGGATAGGGTTAATTTGGAAGGTATTTAAGATGACCCCTTACCCACTTTTACATAGCGTCAATGTATTACGCAGCAGAAAACGGTGAATGGTTTGCATCAGGGTGGCTCACGGTCTAATGTTTCAACACACTCTTACGGTCGTACATGTCTAGAGGACAGTTTAGGCCACGGCCAGTTAAATTCCAGAATGCCTTTCGGTTGTGGGAACCAGAGTTCCCTGCAAATTCATGGAGAGCATGCACACACAGAGATGGGATTCAGGTTGTAGCTGAACTCAGGATATCAGTGCTGCAAGGACCTTTTCTGACATTCTTAAAACATTCTCAATAACAACCAAAAACTTCGTTATTTCTACCAGTAGGATATCTCATACTCACACCTTTTACAAACCTTATGCAAACAACTGTTAGGTTATGATAAGCAGCATACACAGGAAGATGTTTTTTTTTTCTTTTCCCAGTAGGAAATCCACCGACCAATCAGTTTGAAGGCACCATGCTATAGTTTAACCCTGACAGCTTTTACAAGTTCTCATGACATGATGCCTCGGCAAACAGGTTTTAGACTTTATAAGTCTATTTTTCATTATTAAAATCACTTGCCTGCACAGAGACAGGATCGATTGAGCAGTTTCGGCAACCGTCTATAAAAGTCATAGCTTCAGTGGCCTATTGATGGTCAACTGCTATGCAGTTTGTGGAACTGAAGCAAAGGTCTCATGTGTGGTAGTCCTGTAGAATCTCTGTTAAAGAACGACCGCCAGTAACAATTTGGTTGTAATAGTTTTGCAGAAAACGAGTGCACAGAACAAGAATTGTTCAAGTCTGAGCTAGACCATAGCAGCCATTACAGCACCCGTTGCTGCTGCTTCTTCTTATTATTATTATTATAGATGTTTATAGTCTTGACAAGTTATACAGCACTGAACATATTGTACAATCACATCAGTCCCTGCACTCAAGGAGCTTACAATCTAAGGTCCCTATCTCAGATGTGTACAATATAGACAGGAGCCAATTAACCTACCAGCATGTCTTTGGAGTGTAAGAGAAAACCGGAGTACCCAGAGGAAACTCATGCAAGCACAGGGAGAACATGCAGACTCCATGCAGGTAGTGTTTTGCTTGGCATTCGAATCAAGGACCCTACTACTGCAAGGCAGGAGTCTATGGCTTCAAATCTTCCTGGTCATAAGGATTCATGGTGGATGTGCTTGCCAATGATCAGCTTTAGGTTCTAGAATGCACAAAATGTGCATGTTAATTGAAACCGAATTTTCTAATTCTTTAATTCTTTCTTTCTTCGAATTTTTTTTGGTAATTGTTTTTACCTATATATGCAGAGATTATTGTCAGAGGTTGTTGAGGTATTCCACACTTGGTATCAGGATGCTAAATTTTGCTTTCATTTTAATAAGCACCGCATCCAATTTGTACATCTCTTGTGATGATCTTGCATTGTAGGGTGTAGTAATGAGAATGCAGGAGTGTCAGAGGTGCTTGTATATGCCCACAGCTGAATTATAGCCCCTTGCTACAAAAGCAAAGCTTTTACTACCCACATGCGTAGTTTAGCCTCAGCAGATTTATTTTTTTTAAATTGACGTGGCTTCATGTCTGCAAATTTGTGGACAGGTCTACAAAAACTTCTCATTGCCACACAACTGGGACCTGCTCTCACCCCCCACTTCCCTCCCTATGCAAGCCGGTGTTTTATACCATATATCTGGGGAAGGGGTCATATCCCTCTCTGTGTTAAGTCTGCTACACAACTTAATTTCTCTCATTCAGCCCACTGGCCAAACAATGTGGATGGAGGAATCTCCATTACTGGCTATTGTGGGAATTTGAGCCATCTATGGCACCCTACAATCACTCTCCAACCTGTAGTTTCTGCTAAATCTAAAGGAGATTGCACCATTGGATCGTAATGTGTATGGCCAGATTTTTTGCCCAAGATTTGATGATATCACAGCCTCAATCAGCCAGAAACTTCCCCGTTGATAAGATTTGCCAATGAAGCAATCTAAAGAAAAGGGAAACATATTACCTCATTCCTGCCCTAGAGTCCAAGACTTTATTAGCCATGCTATTTAATGTGTCCTTACACAAGTTAGATCAGATGTAATAGTGATTCCTGGGCGCCAGCATTGTAAGTCCCAGGGTGGCACAGGCACCGTGCAAGCTGGCAATGACTGTCTGGTTGGCAGAAAAGCCATCTGTCAAATCATCCAATAATGAAGTGTTATGTTATTCGTATGAACAATCAGGCATAAAGCATTGCTTCTGAAATAAAAATAAAACACAAATGAATCTACATTTATTTAAGAAACTAGGTGATCAGGCAGTGGGTGCCTGTTTATTGATGCGGCACTTTACATGCAGTTTGTGTGTGTGGTATGTGTCTTTGTTGACCTACTCATATTAAGTGCAATACAAGTAGGCTTATTTAATTACATAGCTAACAGCAATGCTGTGAACTAATTCAAGTCAACCAATCGGAAATCAGCAGTAAAAAAGCTTGGAGCGGGTAGATCGATGGAAGCTGATTTCTGTTCTTTATGCGTTCCTACACACAGCTGCTCTTTATACTTTGGCCTTATTCCAAAAGACTTCCAAAATCCTAAGTGCTAACTAAGTGCAACCAATCAGAATTTACTCTGTTGAAGTGAAACTAGCAAATGATGGTTTCTGATTGGTTGCTGTTAATCTTGACATGACTATAAATAATTGGTAGTCTTTATTGAATAAGGCCAGAAGTTAATAAATAACTCTCAAATGATCTAAATTCCCAAAAACTGAGCCCACTTGGGTTTGCCATAATAGGCTTTCAGATTGTAAGCTTCGTGTTTGACAGCAGCTAGTGAAATTAACTGCTGGATTGCTTCGGCATCTGTATTCACCCCATAGTAGATTCAATAGCATAAAAAAATGACCCAAGAGGCTCTACAGCATCTGGAATTTATTAAGGATTTAATATAACTACTTAAGAGGTGAGACTGCAGGTCAAAGAGAAGACTGCCCCCATTGCCCTTGATTAACAATATCCAAATAGATTTTGGAATTTTTTTGCCTGGTAGTATTTCTCGAACGTGCCCTTATTTTTGATAAACTGGGTGACTTCAAATCTATCAACTCCAAACTACAATGCCCACAAATGTAAGACGAATTTGATCCAATCTGTCCAGTTGGAAATGATCGCATGTTTGTGGGTTCTCCTGGACCTCTCCAGACCTCCCCCAGCTTGGAGTAAGGTGGACCTAAGATTAATTTATGTTCTCCACCTTCCCTCCTTCGTAGGAATACCCATGCACTCTCGTACGATCCAAACATGTTTATAGATGGATTTTTTTTTTCAGAAAGATTTTTTGGAATTTGGATTGTGTCTACGTGTTTCACAACTGATATCTAGATAACCTGTAGCAGCCCATTACATTTCTTATTCCTTTAGTCAGAATCTACAAAAGCAAATTCTTTTTTGTTTAAATGTAAAAGAGTATTGCTGCATGGAGTGCCTAGCAGAAAGCAAGATGAGCTACACTGCACAACTAAGGAGCTTTGGTCATAGATAACCACACAGGAAGAGAGGTATAAGATACTAGAATCTTCTAGAGAAAAGGGAAATACTCAGGTTACATCATGTGGTGAAAGGTGCGGTCATTTCGCAACAATGTCATGAAGATTTAGAAACAGGAAAAGAGAGGTCAGGATTTATAAGTTATAACTTTGAATAAAAGTGCTGATGTAATAAATTCATTGCAGGCTTAGGTCAATAGACTTTATGAAACAATTCAAACATTTCATTAATCAGTATTACAAAGGGTAACTAGAATGCCATAGGCCGCCCAAACGTGTCACACAGATACGATTACCTTTATTAATGGCTTGGTACTAGTATCCTGTTTAGCACTATGAAGGGAAAAGGAAGAACAAATATGGCTCCGTGACAAAAAAGGTGGTTCTCGACTTATTAGGAGGATATACAAAACCGATTCTTAGATATGGTTTACTTTTTCCATCGATGCATATAAGCCAGAATCGGGGGGTATTTATTAAAAGCATTCACAAGGACAATTTACTAAAACTGGTGCACACAGAATCTGATGCAGCTGTGCGTAGTAACCAATCAGCTTCAACTTCAACTTGTTCAATTAAGCTTTGACAATAAAACTTAGAAGCTGATTGGTTACTATGCACAGCTGCACCAGATTCTGTGTGCTCCAGTTTTTGTAAATATCCCCCATAAATTGTTTTTTTTTATACTTTTAAAACCCAATTGGGATTTGTTTCTTTGGTAACAGGTTTCTGTTAAAGCTAACCCGCCTACCATTTTAGAGGTTGAAATCTAGTCCTGCCTAAGAGCAGGCATTGCACCTTTGTTATCTGGAAACCCTTATCCTGGCAAATTTGTTATTGTTTGTTTAATATTACCAGGGGCCTGACTTCTGGGCTAAGCCGCGACCAACTGCCATCTCTTTGTCCAATGTGAGCACTCTAGGAGCCGGTTATTGGACAGTATGCAAGCAGTTTGGCAGGGCTTAGATCAGATATCAGGGGAGTCAAACTAAATCAGAGGGGCACAATGAACATGGTTTTCTGTGTGTTATTAGCAGACACTGTTGGTCAAAAATCATATAATGTGAATAAAAGAGAGTCGTTTTTGTCAGTAGCAGCCAGTCATTTATCACTATACATTTTACAAAAAAAAACTAGCAAGAATTCTGATTGGTCAATATGGATTAAATAACTGTAATTTTGTGCTCATTTCCTTCGCTCTAGTTCCAAATCACTCCTTTTGCGGTACACTCTGAATTACAAAACGTTCAGATTGAATGCTGGGCTCTTTTTTGAGACATTATTCCCTTAAATTACCTTGACGGTTGATCCAATAAGTGTTGGAGGTACTCATATGGTTAAAAAATTTAAATTCCCACATTCAGCAGTTGTGGAGTTAACCAAATATATGTCCCAAAAAAAACAAAAACATTTTGGGGGGTATTCACTAAAACTAGTGCACACAGAATCTGGTGCAGCTGTGCATGGTAGCCAATCAGCTTCTAATTTCAGCTTGTTCAATTAAGCTTGGACAATAAAACCTGGAAGCTGATTGGTTTCTATGCAGAGCTGCACCAGATTTTGCACGCTCCAGTTTTAGTAAATCCTCCCCTTTATTATTACTATTACTATTATTATTATTATTATTATTATACAGGATTTATATAGTGCTAGCAGTTTGCTTTAAGTCAAAGGTAATGCTTAGCAGAGCTTACCGTTTAAACCTGTGAACCTCAGATGGTTAAATAAATAAATGACCGGAAGCTGTGATCTTTTTTTTTTTTTGCACATGAGAAGTGACAACTCAGGGTTGCACATTGGTTGATAATATTTTAGCATTAAAAAGAGGAAATAAAGTATCAAAGCAAGCAGCCAACAGTACGAGGTGTGCAGTTTAACACTTGCACATTCAATAAGGGTGAGGTAGCCATGGCTTGTGAGTTTAGACCCCAGTTGATACGTGTCAGTAAATTCTTTGATAGGTAAACTGAGGTTAGAATGTTTCAGAGACTGTCAAACTGTAACACTGAACAAAAACCTCCACTGGGACCAGGGTGAGAAACGAACTCTATGGCTTTTTCTGTCCCTGGTCCAGGATTAATTTTCACTACCTCGGCTCATTAGCATCTCCGTTTACAGTTACACACTTAAGAAAAAAAAAATTGCAATGTGCCATTCTTCACAACTGCAGTTTTTTTTTTTTTTAACTGACTTTAAGCAATTAGTAATGTATTTCTGAAAGTTTTTTGAGTTTTTATGATATTTGTGCTTTTAGGTATTACAGTTAATGTTCAATATGCAGTTTTTTCCTTTCCCATTGATCTTATAATTTAGAGTTTGAAAAGAGTGAGCCAATGTGACTTGTTCAAAGGTGACAAAGAACTGATTTCGAGAGATGAATCTACCTTTACACACAAAATATTTGATAAATTTTTTGTTTTTTGCATGGTCAAACGATCTATTTTTGACTTCGTACGCTGCTACAGAAAGGGTAGCATATCTGCTATGATGTCAAATAACTTTTTAACCCTGTACAACTTTTTTTTGTTTTAGTAGTCTTATTTTTTCATTTTGATATTTATCAAATACATTTTGGCTGGCCTTTGTATTAACGCAAAGGTATTTTCCCAAGGTTGACATGTTTCATCTGTGATGATGTCGTACAAGTCTTTAAACGATTCTCTTTTGAAACTTATAGGGTATCTAAAAGAAAACATTAAAAGAAAAAAAACATGTTAAAATAGAGTAGTCCCTTGTAATTAAAGCAATTAGGCTGCTACTTTTAATGCCTGCTCTGTTTTTCTTATAACGGCAGTTTTGCTTCAGCAGTTACACTAATTCTGACAGCTGTAATTTCAAGAGGATGGGAAACAGTGAACAAGATGTAGATCAGTGATATTACACGTAAAAGCCCCCTGTCTCTTTAACCTTGTTGGTTTTCGTCTCTCAGAGGTTACCTTTTCCCGATGGTGCAAAATCGACTTGACATAACTGTTCATCAGTTTCTGGGTATTCCCTGGAGGTATTTCCATCAGATCAGCCCAGTCAAGCTTCAAGTTGAAATTGGCAGCCCAGAAACTGACAGGGTAGAGACTAAGAGAGAGACAGCTGAAATGTAGGCAATAAACTGACAAAATCGGAGTGTAAGAGAGACCATGTAACTCTCTGAGTGCAAGGAAAGTATCAACTGGAAGGTTTCAACTCTCACAAGCTCTGATTGGCCTTTAATATGTTGTCGGCTTCAGTTACAAGTTCAACGACTATAACTGACACGGGATGTCTAGACTTGGGTGAAAAATTGTTGGTTGACTTTTTCAGCTGTCTCTTTAAGTGAAATCAGATTTTTTTTTTTACCCTTCCTCAAAAAGTTTGGCCACATTTTAAGACCCTCCCACATGTTGTGCTGTGCATGGCAGCCTGCCCCATATCAAGATGGACGCAGTACGAAATATTTATTGCTTTGCCCAGATTTACTGGGCCTCGTCTTTTAAAGGCTGCTTCAACTTTTTTGCAGCATT
Organism: Aquarana catesbeiana; assembly: GCF_042186555.1. Lineage (NCBI taxonomy): Eukaryota > Metazoa > Chordata > Amphibia > Anura > Ranidae > Aquarana > Aquarana catesbeiana. The sequence continues at coordinate 373,648,231 of NC_133329.1, forward strand.
ATTATGGAACCTCTGCAAAAGCCTGTTAATCTTTCTATAGGTGGTGGTGGTGGGAGTGCTCTTTCTCAGTCAGAAAAAGAAAACAAAAAGGTCCATAGAGTTAATTAAACCAGAATAAAATAAACATTTCTTTGAATAGTTAGTCGGTTTACGTTATTGTTTGTTCAATGATATCCTGAAACTCGCTCCTGAGCAGAGGGCGAAAAAAACGACTTCTGTGTTTTTTTGTTTTTTTTTTTTCTCTTTCTCTTAAAGGCAGCAAAAGCATTTTATGTTTTTAGCACAAGTAAGAAAATGGGGAGGGAATAAAAAATGTAAAAAAATAGGGATTTGGTTATCACTTTAACAAGAGTTTAGCAATATTTCCTCAAAAACTTTATTGCCTCATACCAAAAATGTTAAGGCACTTTTTAGCATTAGGTTGATTATTAAGTCTGTGTTACTTCTTCGGCAGACATAAGCTTTGCTTTCAAACAGTTTTTAGCCCTGTGTGTGTGTGACAGGCATTGGCTGATGTTGATACCCATTCGACAGGCCCTGTTGAGTTTAAATGGTGTGACGGCCCATTTTTGTTAAGCTTTGAACAAAGGCAAAGAGATGGCATGCTGGCACCATCCGAGTGCACATGGGCTTGACACCCTCCTCCCCGATCTAATGCTCCGTGTTCGCCTTGATATTAAAAAACTTTAGGTCGGAACAATGAGTCTTCATAGGCCAAGCGCAAACTTATTCCAGAGTCTTAAGATAGCAAGAACAGGAATTGGAACATCACTCTGATTTCCATACAACAAACAATAAAACAATAACTTCTGATACCTAGGTTGCTACTTGCCTCCGAGCTGTTATCTATTTAAAAAAAAAAACGGGGGATTGGATTTTTTTTCCTTATGAAAAAAAGTCTTATTAGGAGGAAAGATTTATTTTTTTCTTTGATCATTTGTTAGAAGTGATTATTGCTACAGTGGATTTGCCTATAAGCTTCTCCGGAAAGGTTAGCTCTATTTCCAAGCGTTGAGAATTGCTTCGACTTTTAAATTGACAAGTATAATTCAAAACTGCATTTGGTGGATAAGATGGGATGATTTACAAATAAATGCAAACACATGGATCAGCCAATGCATGGCTATAGGATGTAAAGATCATTATGGAAGTTGACACAATGGTGCTTTAGCATAATTATTTTACTGATCTGAGCAGATTGTCTTTTCTTTTCAGGCATTGTTTCTCCTATGCAGATAAACTTGCCCAATTTAAATCTAAGACCCACAGCGCAGTAACATTTGACTTGTTTAATGGGTACACTGTTAATGCCACCCTTTCTTTACTGCACAAGTCAAACCTTTGCAGAGCAGAAGATGCTTGTATGTCTAAGGGCGCTTGGTTGTATGGGCAGGTATCATCTAGCCAGAGGATCTTGGCATAACAATCCTTTGGCTGGTTTAAATTCTCCTGGCCAATAATTTTTCTCCTCTTGAGATAAACATGATGATATTAGGTTGCGCAGAAAAAAGGTGAAGCAATGCACTTTTCTTTACATATACAGTGATAATGTGGTTTGCGAGAAACGAGCATTGCGCAAGACAAGCTATATGTTTTTTTTTTATATCCTCACTTGATTTGCGAGCGATGTCTCGCAAAACAAGCAAGACTCAAGTCGCTGGTGTATGTATTACCGAATTGGCCAGAGGTCCGGGGGCGCTGGAGAACTCGGAGATGCTCAGAGACTCTCAGAGACACTCAGAGACGCTCCCAGCTGGGTTCGGCAGGCATAACTGCATCAGAGCACCTGAACGTGTCAACAGTTCCCGAGTGTCTCTAAGCGTCTCCGAGCGTCACCAGTATCCCCTGCACCTCTGACCTCATACAGTACTGTATACACCAGCAGTGGTTGTGGAACGAATCATCTGAGTTTCCATTATTTCATATGGGGAAACTCGCTTTGATATACGAGTGCTTTGGATTACAAGCATGCTTCTGGAACGAACTATGCTCGTAATCCAAGGTATTACTCACTTTGATATACGAGTGCTTTGGATTACAAGCATGCTTCTGGAACGAATTATGCTCGTAATCCAAGGTATTACTCACTTTGATATACGAGTGCTTTGGATTACAAGCATGCTTCTGGAACGAATTATGCTTGTAATCCAAGGTATTACTCACTTTGATATACGAGTGCTTTGGATTACAAGCATGCTTCTGGAACGAATTATGCTTGTAATCCAAGGTATTACTCACTTTGATATACGAGTGCTTTGGATTACAAGCATGCTTCTGGAACGAATTATGCTCGTAATCCAAGGTATAGTCTTAAAGAATATTAATTTGGAAGTTGGGTATTCAAACTTTCATTTCAGATCTATGAAGCACCTTCAATGCAACCTCATTTCCACCTTGGTTGGCCAAGTTTGGTGTGACATCTAGGAGGATTGTGGTTAACATTAGTTGTCCTTATTGGGCCAAGTAAGGGTTAAACACACGCTCGATTCTAAGCACTTGCAAAAGTCAAAATAGCTAATTGTTGGACACAGAAAGTGATTTCAACATGCTCTCCTCCTTCTTTTTTGAGAAGGTCCTTCCATCAACTGCACAGTATAAGATAGGTTAGGCCAAGCTGAGCATCAGAATCAAATAAGGTCTTGTGAAGTAGTACTCCTGAAGAAAACTGCCAGCTCTTTTGCCACACGTTGTTTTAGTAGACAAAAAAAAAAAAGAAATAGCCCAAACCAAGTGATTTTTTTAAACGGGGTCAGTGATTTGTATATACAGTGAACCAATCATATTCGAGAAAAAATGTCCCCTATACCCATCTAAATGAATGAAGTAAGTTCTGAGGTTTTAAAATACTGGTAGTTTGGACATTTTTTTTTCCATATTTTCCTTGGCCAACATAGATGTAGCCCGAGCCCACAGGGACATTATGATTAAAGTACTTTATCCCACAGCAGCCAATCATCTTTTAAGGATCAGACTTTTCTAAATTGACCACTAAAGTCTGATTGATTACTGTATGCTATTCTCCATTGCATGGCATTGCGCTTTCCACTCATATGACTAAATACGTGTGAGATTTGAATCGCTTGTTCGAAGGTGATTAACCCCTCATTGACAACTGCTATAATCGCAAACATGATATGGCAAATCAAGCAGTCGACAACAGGGGGTTAAACCCATCATTTACCAGCTATTAAACATGTAGCCTCAGCCACAAGCTGCACACTGGTTCTTTCTAAACTTTTAATGTGCTCATAAGTAAAGGTTTGCTCTTTACATTATTTTTATCAAATGGACTAATAGTAACAGTGCTGTGCTCTCCAGGATCCGAAAATCAAAGTCAGAATGAGCCTCATGTATCCATTTCCTCTTTTCTTTCTTATTGTTTCCTAAACCAAATCTCGTGACACTGTTATAATTATTTGTCGGTAGCTCCCCCCCCCCCCCTTCCAAAGAAGCGCAAAAGCTGGACCCCTTTCACTGTATTAACCTACAGACCCCATTAGCAGAGGAGGGCTGCAAAGACAGATGTTCATCTTTTAGAGTTAACATAAAACAGCACTGGTCCATCCTCCCCTCCCTGCAGACTTCTGAAATCTTTCACTTAAGTTGCATTCTGCATGTGATCAAATAGTAATGATGTTTCTAATGGCCGTGATGTATAGGAGATATTGCAAATGTCTTATTTAAGCAGTGTAGATCTGGCCAATGTTACAAGACAGGAACTGACATTGGAACCTCGCTCAGAACGGAACATTTTGTACTGTGCTAGTTGAAAAAGATAAATGTTCTTTAGAAATTTGTTGTGAAAAATATATAGATTTTTTTTTCTAATATGGTGTTGGAGTATCTGACTGAATATTATATATATATATATATATATATATATATATATATATATATATATATATATATATATATATATATATATATATATGAAAAGCTTTTGAGCTGAAATTGTATGCATAAAACAGTATCAACAACATCTACACATTGCAAATTGTAATCCAGCTAGACAAGACAATCTGATCTGCCTAAAGAATCAAATGATACCATAGGCATCAATGCCAAACTTTCTGCAATTTTTTATTGTTTTTTTAACCAATAATATCTGTTCAAGGGAATTGATTGAGAAGCTAAGCCAATCATTACCTTTAGAACAGATTAAGTTCCTGCTGGTAGAAACTTCCCAGTGCACAGGGAAGTTTCTTTTTGTTCATTCTAATGATTAACACTATGCTGGAATGGGTCATCCTAAAATTATTACCATAAATTTTTCAAAAACTTTGCTCATAAGTTAAAAAAAAAGTAATTGTATGAGCAGCATTGAGTTCCTTGTACAACCCCAAGTTGCCTGTATCTGTCACCAGTCATGATGTGTTCAATTAAAGTTCTATTCATTACAGTGAGAATTAACTAGTTCATAGTTCTATGTGTGCATGTGTCTGTTTGAATAGCATGCCATTTCATCTGTTTAAATTACCTCTTGTTTTTTTCCCTTGCTTGAAAAAAGGAGGACTTACATTAGACACTGACACAGATGTGCAGGACCTACCCCTTCTCCCAGAACGACTGCCACATATTTGTAAGAGGACAGACTCACAGAATAGTAGGTCCTTTTCCCAGTGTACCCTTGTTTTAATTTTTTTTTTTTTTTTTTTTATGCACAGTCGCCTCCTGTTATGACAATTCCTTTTAAATGTTTGCGTTGGTTATCATAACTGTTATAAATCTTTTTGTAATTAGAGCTATGAGATTGACGTCCCTGAGGAAGCATTAATTGTTTTATCTTGTCAGTATCTGTCTTCCAATCTATAAATAAGCACTGCTTTTTTTTTTTTCTTTTTACACATCACTCCGAAAGGAGCAGTGTTTTTTTTTTGTTTGTTTTTTTTTTCTTTCTTAATTTCAAGGCAAGAAGACTATTTAAGTCTGCTAGTAGTGATGATGTTTCTCTATGGAACTTACATGCAAGCTGTGAGATCATTATATGCAATAACTCACAGGCAGGGTAGGCCCATAGCAGAGCATTCAAGTGCATGGGCCCCATATGTTGGCAATAATTCCTTCGGTTTTCTGTCTTCTCTACAGAAATTTAGCTCATATTTCAGATATCATTTCTCGATTTTGCACGCAAATCAAAGTGATGAGAGCAATTTTTTAAAAATATATCTTTTGTTAAAGTTTTATAAGTACATTATGATCTCAAATAATGGTAACTTCATTTACAACCATAATAAATAAAAAAAAAAAAAAAACAAGGGTAGGGGTTTAAAATGGAGAGGGTGGAAAAACACCTAAGTAACTAAAGAAGTAAAACAATATTATAATTATTATTATTATACAGGATTTATATAGCGCCAACAGTTTCCGCATGAGGGCAGACAGTACAGTTACAATACAATTTAATACAGGAGGAATCGGAGGGTCCTGCTCATTAGAGCTTACCATCTAGGAGACAATATAGTAACCTTGACCAAAGTATAACTTCACAAAAATCTAAACTCTATCAAGCTACATTCTCCTCCTTGGAAACATTGTAACTATTTTTTGGCATTTTTTAAAATGGATTTTTTTAAGGTCATTGCTGAAATGGCTTTCTATTTCCAAAATACAGCAAAAAAGGGTTGATATAATCTCGAAGATTAAAATTGATGCAGATCAAGTCCTGAGCCATTTTTCATATCAGGTAGTTCATTGTGAGATAAATGCACCCGGTAAATGTACAAAATCAATCAATTTGTAAACAGATGATCTCATTTATACCCAATCTTTTTTTTTTTTTAACAATTATGAATTACAATGATAAAAAAAAAAATCCCCAGTTACTGTATTTGTGTGCTGTTCAACAATCAACACACGGGGAAACAAAACAATTCCATGGGAAAAAAAAAAAATCATCATTCATCTACATTATAATTGCTTCTTTTCCACATCTACGGGGCGGTTAATTAAAATTGTGATTAAATGTGGTCTCGCTGCCTAAGATGTCTTGCCCAAAACAGGTGGTACGGAATTTAAAAGTAAAAAAAATGTAATTAGCATTGGAAATTGAGAAATTGCCTGTAAGAATCAGTGTTAATTTCAGTCAGTGATGAGGTAATTTATAAATGAATTCAGCAGAGGATGTAGAAATAAATGCACAACTGCCACCCTGCCCCTCCTCGGTGTTCCCAGCATGCAGGTGAAAATGTTTGCAAAATATTGAGGTAATTTGAAAATAATTTCCAACGTTCTGGATTTTTCTTTTTTGGCCTGTATCTGACAGACAAGAAACTTGGGTCGTACAGTCAGCTGGCAGGCAGTTTACTATGACATATCAGACATTAAAAAAACAGTTAAGAGTGCACTGACCAAGGACAAAGTGCAGTAATCCATAGTGACCCATCAAAAAATTAGGTTGCTGTATTCGTAAGGTTGAATGATTGCTATAGGATATTGTACTTTGAACATACTCACCTAACTTTTTATTAAACGATATTGACTAGGCCTCATTCATTAAAGTGTCTGTGTTGCCAGTAATGGCTATACAAATTTACTGTTCCATACCTTCAGCATAGGTGACCAAATAGAGAAAGAGCCTGGCAGACTGCTATGCATAACCCAGGCATTTCTTTAAAGTGGAAGTAAACCCTCCTATCGTTTCCAGCCATGGAAGCTGCCATCTTGGCCTCTGTTTAAGCTTCAACTGCCATGATGCTGCACATGTGATCAGTTATGACACCAGCCATTGGATGGTTTGACAGTTTGTTTGAGAGCTCAACCAATGTGGCAGCTAGCATTTCCAGCATGCCGGGTTGTAACTGTTTTTTGAAACTATTAAATCGATGGGTTTACTCCCGCTTTAGGACAGTTTGGTAAATGAGGCCCTTCTGGTGCAAGTTACTTTTGTCTACTATAAAGTCTGATCTTCTTCTAGACAGATTTGATATATCCATAGAATTAGAAGGTAAAGCAATGCTAAAGGTCAAGGGCAAAGTACAGTAATCCATTGCAGCCAATCAGGTCTACATATATTAAAAGCAAGTCTCTAGATCATGCATTTTGATTTGTTTCTATGGATTACTGTACTTTTTAGTTTGCGCTGGAAAAGGCTACGTCTATTCATGCATTACTTCCCTTTTATTATAGGTTAGCCTTTTGTATTTGCAGGTCCTGCCTTTTTAAATGGCTTCTTCTTTTTTTGTTTTTGTTTGGCTGTAGATATCATCTACGAATCAGCTTTCATGCTCCCATGTGTTTACATGTTTCATTTTACATCTGTTTGGTTGGCACAAATTATGTATGACTTATACTTGTACTCCATTAGTTATTTTTCCGCCACCTTCATGGCCAGTCTAGAGAATGTTTGTGTGACATCATTGTCTGACATCACTATATCAGTGTCATGTTGTTAATATCAACCTAAACAGTTTTTCAAGCTGTCAAGTTTTAAAATCAAGTTGAGTCATCTAAGTTGTTGAGTTTACACTGTATTCTGCTGCAGTTCTTCTCATATTCCTCTCATAGTCCACCCCTAGAAAGAATTTGGTGTTTGTCGTGCGATGAAGCTAACCATTTTTATTCAATACAAGCCACAACCTATTACTTGTTATAAGTTGTACATATTGTTATTTAGTTTTCTATCTTTTTGCCATATGTTTTCTTGTGGAGCTCTGTCTGTTATCACAAAAACTAATTTAAAAATTCTAAAGGTCTTTAGAAAACTAGTTGACCAAAGTAGGGAGCCCATGAGAAATCTCAAGAGGTCAATATTTTAGGCTGCAGATACCCCAAAGGTCAACAGCTAGGTCATCTGCCTTTTGTCCTTGATATTCATGCCAGGAACTGCAGCAAGCATCAGTTTCACTAAAAAATAAATGTCCTAACTTAGTATTAACACATAATTGGAGAAATCCTTAGATAGTGGCAAGTTCATGGCTCTTGTGGACCCAGTTAGACAGTAACAATATAGATAGGGTGTAAAGAAGTTTATGATCAAAGTAAAGATTTGGGCTTTGTGGCTACTGTCTTCTAGGAGAATTCAGTTATGGCTGTTGTGACTTATAACTTAAAATCATCTTACACTGGGTTCTATAATAGAATGTTTAAGGCAGGGTTTTTCAACCAGGGTTCCTCCCGAGGTTCCAAGGAGTTCCCTGAGCAATGAGCGATTTCTGCCGCTCAGATAAGTCCCCACTGACACCATTGATCTTTTTAGCTTTTTGTAAGGGGGTAATTCTTCCCAATGGCCACAAGTGTAGGAAGCATTCTTCCCACTGGCTATCTCACTGCTGTATGATGGGTTGTACATACAGTATTTTTTAGCAGTGGTTCCCTGAGACTGGAAAGAGTACTTTAAGGGTTCCTCTGGTTGAGAAAGGCTGGTTTAAGGTGATGTAGCCATATTAGTGTGCTTACAACTATACAAAGTACTGTCTGTGATACTCATTATTTTTCACTAACAGTTACATTTTCATGACAAGCTTTCAGGGTTCTATACCCTTCTTCTCTTCCAGACTGAAAGAAGGCATAGGCTCACAAAAGCTTGTCTTAAAAATGTAACTGTTATTGCAAATTAAAAAATGATCACGGACATTACTCAATTGTGATAACGAAATGTTAAACACTTTGGGGCTCATCAACGTGAAAGCTCTAAGAAAAGAAATTGGTGGTATCTATCAGATCGAATCCCATCCCAGCTGTCTTTGTTTATTATTGGGTAAAAAAAATGCAACGCAACCTCAATTAAGTTGCTTCGGCCTCCCTTTCTATTCTGCTTTCAAATGAGTCCACATCAAACTCTGCAACCTGCAAGATACCTTACAAAACTTTCTTTTGTGACCTTATCTTTGTGAGGTCCTAGCTAGCCATTCGTACTGTTTATCGGCTGTGGTGTATTAGCAACTGAGATGTTTATTTAAGAAGAGGAAAGTTTGTTTTATTGGTGAACAACAGGTTACAACATCCATGATTGGGGTTAGGGAGTAATAGCTAGATACTTATGGAAAGCCAGAGAAAGCTAGTCATTCTTGGAAGGGGGGAGGGGCCTCCACAATACATGATTCTTCTGAGAATCCATAACATTGGCGGTTATCAGTTTAACTTACATATAGAGGTTACATGAAGGAAGAGCAATACTATCTATGATTCAAAAAGTAACCCAAGAGACAGCCTTTCAGTTTGAAAACAATCCCCAACATCTGGGAAATGCTCTGTTTGTTTATGCGTACATAATGCTGGTTTGTCCGCCTGGGAGCGCAGGCAAATGGGAAAAGTATGCATGGATTTCACAGGTAAAAGGATTACGTGGGCACATAATTGATCCATTTGGAGGAAAAAAAATGACTGCTCTGAAGATGCCTAAGCTTTGGAGATAGAGTTTATGAAATAGGCATCTGTAAATTCAAAGGAATCAATATGTCAATTTTATTAAAGCATGGGACCAGCTGGACATTAAAAGAACATTTTTTTTTTAAATTGCAGCTGCACTTACAGCTGCATTGCATAGCTCATTACAAAGGCTTAGATTTGTGTTAAAATGTGCAGTCTTTGTTCTCATCGAACATTGCTTGTACATCTGTGAAAACCAAAAACAGAATAGGGTAGAATTTAGAGAAAAAAAAAAACAACAGCATTAGTGTATGATTGTAACTGTGATCTACCAATGTCGTGTAATTACGCATGCTTTTCATTAAGCTAGAACTATGTCCATGTTTGACAGATGTAAAGGTATGACACTTCGTCCCTAGCTTCCCGTATTTAGTCAAAACCTTTAATTTCCATTACTGGTAGGAATCCATTCATCTCTTTCCGTTGATGTACCCATTGGTGGCATCAAAAAATAGGAATGGCATTTTGTCCTATGTGGGCTGCAACTGAAAGTATAATTTTTTTTCCCTTCAAGGCGTCATATCAGAGAACAAGAAAAGCTCCATCATATCCGCCCCTCTCTCTGAATGTGTATTTGAAAAAAAGAAAAAGGAGAAGTTTTGATGTTAGTTCTTTAATGTCCAAAGTAAACCAGTTGATCTTGTGGGCATGTTGGTAGCCATGTTGTTTCCTGATATGTTCATCAAGCTTGTTAGTATCTGATGTAATTCAAAGCATTTGAACAAACCCTATCGTCGCCACCTACAACGCACGACATTTTATATATCCATATCTATCTATATTTATATATATATATATATATATATATATATATATATATATATATATATATATATATATATATATATCAAGTTATCAAGTTTTTGGTAATTGAAACAATATGGAAATTTACAGCTGCAAGAAAGTATACACCATCTAATAAAGTAGTAGGCCATCTCTTTGATATAAAATGTTTATATATATATGTATATATATATATATATATATATATATATATATATATATATATATATGTGTGTGTGTGTGTGTGTGTGTGTGTGTGTGTATGTATCATCAAATTACCAAATAACTTGATTATATATTTTTAACCAAGAAAATTTAAAGGTCCAGTACCAATCATGCAGAACATATACATAGCCATGAAAGACTGAAACAGATATCTGTTTTTTTAGGTTTACTAGGTGACTGCATGCATGTGCTGGACAAACAGTTTTCCAGATTAATGTGTTTTGGAAGAATTTTGGTTGCCTTCTCATCAGACTAGTTCACAGTGATGGCAAACCTTGGCACCCCAGATGTTTTGGAACTACATTTCCCATGATGCTCATGCACGCTGCAGTGTAGTTAAGCATCATGGAAAATGTAGTTCCAAAACATCGAGGGTGCCAAGGTTCGCCATCTCTGGACTAGGACAATGTACGCAGATTGACAACAACCTGCAACTGTTGTATAACTGTACAAAGATCATTTGCTAAAATCTTGCTATTTTCGCGTCTAGCTAACAATGAAAAGAGAAAACCTTTCACCATCTAAAACAGTCTTTCTCAACCTTTTTACCCCAGATGATCCTTGAAATAATTTTTAGGTCTCAGAGAACCCTTTCTAAAATTAATTCTTTGATGGCCAGTGGGAAAAATGCTCCCCTTATAGATGGCTAAAATGATAATTGGTGTCACCCTGATGCCTCTGCCAGATGGTGATGGCTCTGGAACTACATAGGCACCAGTACATGGGAGGTCAATCAGTCACAGCTCAAGGAACCACCAGCAACCTCAGGAGGAACCCTGGGATTCCAAGGTTCACTTTGGTTGAGAATGGGAGTGCTAAAAGATAGGTATTTTGCTTTTAGAAAAAAGATTGTATATTTGATTAGCCCCTTAATCACGGTCTCTTCCCATCATATACAATTACTCTAATGCCCCGTACACAAGGTTGGATTTTCCGATGGAAAATGTTCGATGGGAGCTTGTTGTCGGAAATTCCGACCGTGTGTAGGCTCCATCGGACATTTTCCATCGGAATTTCCGTCATGCAAAATTTGAGATCTGGATCCCATCCAACAACAAAATCTGTTATCATAAATTCCGATCGCGTGTACACAATTCCGATGCACAAAGTTCCACGCATGCTCAGAATCAAGCAGAAGAGCCACACTGGCTATTGAACTTGATTTTTCTCGGCTCGTCGTACGTGTTGTACGTCACTGCATTCTTGACGTTCGGAATTTCCGACTAGATTTGTGTGACCGTCTGTATGCAAGACAAGTTTGAGCCAACATCCGTCGGAAAAAATCCATGGATTTTGTTGTCGCAATGTCCGATCGTGTGTACGGGGCATAACACTCTTTGTTAACTTGCTAAAAGATTTCTTACATCCTAAAAATGTCATTGGTTTAACAATCAGTCTTTACAATAAGACTACTAAATGTATCTATTGCATTTTTAATTTGCAAATGCTTTGCCTTCTTCTGTATACTATTCAAAAAACACGAGGAGCGCGCCTTAAAATGCTCTACTGCCTTGTCCAAGTCGCGGAACCTCTGTTTAAGGAAGATGTAGTGGTTGGCAAAAGTTGTGGGAACTTTAGACATTCCTGTTTAGAAGTGATCCCTCCCGGTTTAGGGGAACTATAGACAGTCTCCAGTGGTTAGCGAAAGGGCAGAATCTGAAAACCACAGGAATGAACAATGCCGTTTTGGGCACATCCACCAGGGTGCTGGGTTTCCCAGTACAAACACCAATAACAGAAAAGTTAAAACCTCCCCTTAGACAGTGTGGTCAGGGCTGCATTTAGAAGAGACGCTGCCTTAGGAATCTCACGTCAGGACTCCCTAAATTAGCAATGGTATGCCCCCAGAGCTTGACTACCTTATACTTGCTCCTCTATGTTTTTTTTTTTTTTTGACTGTTGTAGCAAAATGTTAAAAATCATAATGAATTTTCACAAATCACACGTGAAGCTTTGCCCTTACTCAACTGCACATGACTGCAGTTGCTCTATACAAGACGGGATTAACGTCCAGTTATAATTGTAATGACGGTGCTGACTGTTTTACTGCCGTGTTTAAGCTAAGTTCTCCTCCGCTGTTGTTGATATTTTTGCTTGCTGTGTGGCTCTTGCTGAGTGACATCAGCTGTCACGCTAAGCAGGTGTTCCTGTGTAAACTAACGGACCCTGTTTGTGTTCCGCCATGCTCGCTCCTGCACACCCAGAAGGGCAGAGTGATTAAGGATCTGATACATTTTTTGAAAGGAAACGGATGGGTGCCCTAGCAGAACATAATTACACCACTCTCCCATCGTGGATCAGCGCTGCAGAGCGGAGTCGAAGAACAGCAGAAATTAATAATATATAATAGCGTAGTTTTTGTCATTTATAAATGAAATGAAGGGAGAGCGCGGATTCTGCTGATACGCGTTTTCCTCTTTCTGTAAAGATAAAGTGGAGTTGGGAATTTTCGCTCAGGCTCTGTTTTTGCTAAAAAAAAAAAAAGTTGATGATGAAATTGATGAAAGTTTTCAAGTTTTCACCTAACAAGTAACAAGAGCAGACCAGGACAGAGACGTGCAGCTCATGTAATATGCTTCCTTCAAACTTCTGGGTACAATCTCATGTTATTAGTCTAGGGCTCCTTCCTATAAAAGAGATTTTTTTCCCTCTGCATTCGCTGCATTTGCTAAAGTCAAAACTAATACACATGTGGTGGGGTTGACGCTGGAAAACTTGGAGCCTCCTGCTGTAGCGGAGTTACATACCAGCATGTAGTGACAGCATGTAGGTTTTTTTTTCTTCAAAGCAGCAGAAGCACAGTATTTTAAGCACAAAGGTTACAGGCACACCAGCGATTGTTAGATGCTTGCATACCTTCGGACTTAATGAGATGAGAAAAAAGAACACCTTTTTAGAACAAAGCATGTAGGTAAAAGGCATAACCTTACCATACCCATAGTTTAGTGGACATCAAAGAATTATTATGCAAAAAAAAAAAAGATTGATTAGACCAAATATGTTTCCTTTATACTGGGTTTTTAAAATAATAAATGCAATAGTTTAGAGCAGTGGTCTCCAAACTGTGGCCCTGGGGCCAAATGTGGCCCTTTTCTTGCTTTTATCTGGCCTTTGGGGCACTATTTCATTCACTGAGACCAATGAAGGGCACAATTCCTCTCAATTACATCAACGATGAGGCACAGTTCCACCTAATGACACCAACAATGGAGCCCAATGACAGGGGCACAATTCCTTCCAATGACACCAAAGATGGGGCACAATTCCTACCAGTTACATCAACTATGAGTCACAGCTTCTCCTAATGACACCAACAATGGGGCCCAATGACACCTATGATGGGAAACAAATCCTCCCAATGACACCAGTGATGCGGCACAATTTCTCCTAATGACACCAACAATGGGGCACAATTGTTACCAATTACATCAACGATGGGGCACAGTTCCTCCTATTGACACCAACAATGGAGCCCAATGACACCAGTGATGGGGCATAATTCCTCCCAATGACACCAATGATGAGGGATTGTTTACTCCCACTGATGCTGTGGCACTTTGTACTACTGATGGCCACAGTCCGGCCCCCCTAAAGTCTGAAGGACAGTAAACTGGTCCTTTGTTTAGAAAGTTTTGAGACCCCAGGTTTAGCGGTTATATATGGGAAGTTTAGTGTACTATATAATATTTTTGGTGGTTAAATAGTACAATTATTTAAAAGATGTTTATACATCAGACCAAAATGATGGTGGAGCAGGAAAGAATCAAAGAGGGATTCTTAAGAGAAATAGTCCTTCCAAATGAGGGACAGTTGGCATCTATGCACTTGCTTTGTATTCGTGTTCCCTTAGCTTTTGGGTGCACTTGCCTTGAATCACTTTATAGATAATTAAAGTGTATGTGTAAAGTGTCAAGTGTATGTCCAGCCATTTTTGTGTTGTTTTCGATAGAATGGGAAAGAATAGGAGGCCCTGTTTTGTTTATATTGCTTCCTAGGGCCCCGTTAAAGAGATTTTTCTAAGATCAATAGTCCCATCAAATGGGAACCTCTGGCATCTATGTGCTTTTTTTTGCATTTGTGTTCCCTCACCATTTGGGCGCACTTGCCCCCAATCACTTTAGAGATGATTAAAGTATATGTTCAACCATTTTTTGTTGTTTTGGATATAATGGGAAAGGATAAGAGCCCTTGTTTTGCCGCTACTTAGGTTAAAGAGATTGTCCCTCATTTACTGTCCCGCTGACAAGAGTTTCACCAGACAGGAAGTAAGGGACAACCTTCAGCTGCACTACACACAAACATTATTTTAATGAAAATGACTTTTGAAATTACACTAACATGTTAAAGCTTGTATGAAATTTTAGCAATCTAAGTTATATGTACGGTATTTTAATTATCTCTAAAGGGCCGCATACCATGTGCAAACTCAATACATTCACAACCAGGTGACCATTGTGTATAGGCCATAGGACTGGTAATACATAGGCAGATCTAAAATCAAGAAAGAAGGTCAATGGTCCATTCAGCAAGTGGTTGAATTCCATGATCAGTTCAGTATTCTTGCCTGCATACATTCATCAGCATACCAACAAACACATGTAAAGCTAAGAACAAGAATGATATATATATTGCAGCTTACCAGTTCTCGGATATGGTGGCTGCATTCGTTTTCATTTTTAGGCCTTTTTTCCCTTTATTTTCACCTGGATATTCAGCCAGTAGCATGCCTACTGTTTTAAGCTGACAAGGCTTTCTCATCATATTGTATCTATAGAGAGGAAGCATAGGAACCCTAAGGCTTCATGTACACATAGCCTATTTTGACTGCTGGCCACAGGAAAACGCAAAACATGGCAAAATCGCGCCGCAGCCAGTGGTCAAAACGTTCCTATCCTGATCGCGATTCTTCCGCGTTCAGGAGAAGGAGGTTGAGGGAAGTTGAACCTCCCCTAACCCCAGCAGCTCTTAAACGATCCTAAAAGCCTATGTGTACATTTTTCTAAGGCACTTATCAAACCTATATATCAGAACACGTTTGATAGTTTACTTAACATGCCAAAAGGGAGCAAAAAAGAGAAGTTGGTTGTTAGGTTTTACATACCCTCTAAGATTGCCTATACATATCGCCCTTGCCATCAGATGCCAATCCAGAAAAGGAAGAGTCCCCAAACATTATTTTAAGGGAAAACAGTCAAATGTCTTCTAGACTGTTTGAGCCGCCTAACGGTCCTCATTACCTTTTCAGTTCACTTGCCTCAAATTGACTGATTTTAATACGCTGAAAATGGCTCGAGTCATTTTTTTTTTGAGTGTTCATTAAAACCAACAAGGCTTCCCGTGAAATACTACAATATAAAACAGAATGTACATTAATAACGCTGTGATATATGTAGAGCGCGCTGTGCATTGATTGTCTGCTTCCGAGGAGCGCTCTTTTTCTGTCGCGGACGAGGATTCCGGCTCCGGTCTAATGGGAGATTATTTCCATATGCAAAAGACGTAGGGGATCACTTTTAACCCTTGCAGCGCATTCCCACACAGCGTGATGTACACGCCAACTTAACAAAAAATGAAAAGGGTGACAAAAATTTCTCCCTTTCCCCACCAGAAGTGCCATAATTTGTAATTATCCCAGTCGTGCTGCCAGAGGGCCTACTCTAGACTGCAACCTGTTGCTGATCCATCTGTTGAACGGGAGAAAAAGACGCGCGCTGGATTCCTCGGGGCGGCACTTTTATCCCCTAGAAATACATCATTTGATAAATGACACATTTTTGTCCCTTTTGCTTTGCAGACATTTCAGCTAAAATATGTTTCTAAGAAAAAAAATATATGTTTTCATTTCCAGTAGTGGGCTTTGTTGTATAGATTGTTACGTGCCATCTTTGAACATTCTGAACTGGTTGTACGATGGAAACCTTCAAAATCTGGCAACTTTATTTCTGCAGCTGACTTACGACGGTCAGGTGGCCCACTTGTAACACTACTGCCTGTGAGTTTGGGCTTTGCTACTGCATAGTGGTGGTTGTTCTTACGTTGCATAATAGATGGATCGGAGAACATTTCCAGATTTTAAAATTTTTTAGACGTGATGATATCAAAGGGGTGCAAACCCAATTTACTTTAGTATTGCAAAAATACATGAAGAGATCTGGATGTTTGTAGCCAGATTTTGGGGTTGTTTGTTCAACTGTAAGGAGCACACAAACTAAAGACTAGTGTCATATTGATCTGCACAAGGTTTTCACCAAATTTGAAAGCCTGCTAATGGTTTATTGGGTTTTCACCTAAAATTGAAAACTTGCCTTTGGATGGAACACTTTATATATGCTATGCCCCAAAAAAAGGCCTAACATCCATTAAGATGGTGGTGGTGGGGGGATCTTGTGTGTGGCCTGTAACACAGAACAAGCTGACTCTTTTAGATTCCTCTTGTTCAGGCCCATTATACAGCATAGATGGGGGAATCTCCCCAACTGTGTTCAGACAACCTCACACTCTTGGTTGTCTGAATACTCATACAGTGACTGCATCTAAGTGGCTGCAGTTACTGTTCGGATGAGAATTTTCTGCACAGATCTTCAATTTTCAGATCGAAGATTGTGGAGCTGAGTGGTGTAGATAGGGCCACTCATGGTTGGCATTTCTGCTGAATCTGCCAAAATTTGTGGAACCGCCTTGTCAGTGAGCACATACAGAATACTATACCTTCCCCATCTTTTGGGAACTATTAGACATTGGGTAAGCCTCCTTCTTTGAGTTTCCTGTTTTGGATTAAATTCATTAACGAATGGATAGTCCAAAATGGTGCACGAAAACAAAGCAAAGCCCAAGCAACAGCACTTGAGATATGAATGTGCATTGACATATTCTTCATGAAATCATGCAAGTAATCCCAGAAATCCAAGATTTCATTTCAATAAATCAATAATTGTGCACAATGTCTATCTTTACCAAACAGCCTCTAGTACTTATTAAAGCTCAACTAATCTTTCCATTTAAATCAGCTAAATACATTCCAGATGCATCAAAACAAAAGGTGTACAGTTCGTTTTCTTTAGAAAGCAGGCACAGCTTGAGTAGAAAAGTTTGTCCCCTGCCAGCATGCTATAGAGAAGGATCCTTGCTCTGTGTGAGGCAGAGGTGGTCTCTCATCAGTAGTCCAACATGCCCCCTGCAGAGTCAAAGCTAGAGGTCTCCAATCAGCAGGCAACATGACTTAGCACAGACTCAGCAAAGGGCATGTCCGACCTCTGAAGAAAGACCACTGCTTCCACATGCATAGAGCAAACCTCCTTCTCTACAGCAGTGTTTCTCAACTCCAGTCCTCAAGGCGCCCCAACAGGTCATGTTTTCAGGCTTCCTATTATTTTGCACAGGTGATTTGATCAGTTTTACTGTCTTTGTAATTACCACGGCCGTTTCATCTAAAGAGAATTCTTGAAAACATGACCTGTTGGGGTGCCTTAAGGACTGGAGTTGAGAAACATGCTGGCAGGGGATAGGCTTTTATGCCTAGGTTGTGGCTGCTTTCCAAAGAAAACGGACTGTAAGTATTTATAGATTTTCATGCACTTGCAGTGTATTTGACAGAATATAACTGAAAGTTCAATTGGGCTTTAAAAATGCAATTTAGATTTCAGTTCCGTGGATCCTCATAATTGTGGTGGTTATTTATGAATGGTTGCTGTGATTGACTTCACTTTGTTTTTTTGCCTTATTATCTACTTACCAAAAAAAAAAAAATCCCTCTAACTGAAGATTCAAAGCTAAGCAAAGATGGGTATACTGTACGTTGAATAAAATTATTCAAATCCTGCTGACCTGGACGAGTGTACACTTCACGCTTAGAAAGTGTTTCTCTTCTTACGTTTAATGCACTTGACACAGCTCCGTGCTCCTGATAAAAACTAATTCATTAATTGAATGCTTATTGATTTCACATGAAAAAAAAAAGTCCATATTATTTAATAACACAAATCTAAAAGCTGGCAGCCGAGAGGTCTTATTATCAGATGGTTTTATTTTATTACCTAGTAGTTTGGCAAGATTATTAGAACACTAGTGCTTCGTTCTTCTCCGCCCAGGAGTCAGGACTGTTAGATTAACGCCTTACTGACGCTCTTTATGGAAAGTTGACAAAATGCTAATTCTTCCTTCATATATATATATATATATATATATATATATATATATATATATATATATATATACATAGAGAGAGAGAGAGAGAGAGAGAGAGAGAGAGAGATAGATAGATAGATAGATAGATAGATAGATAGATAGATAGATAGATAGATAGATAGATTAGATATAAATAGATATATTAGATATAAATAGATAGATATATTAGATATATATATATATATAGATAAATCTATATATAGATCTATATATAGATATATATAGATAGATATAAACTGTATATATCTATATCTATATAGATATACAGTAGATATATCTATATCTAGATATATCTATATATATATTATCATATATTTTTTGAATTAAACATATTCATATAAATATAATATATATGTATATTTTTATTCTTCGTTCTTCTCCGCCCAGGAGTCAGGACTGTTAGATTAACGCCTTACTGTTGCTCTTTAAGGAAAGTTGACACAACGCGCTAATTCTCCCTTCATATATATATATATATATATATATATATATATATATATACATATATATATATATATATATATATATATATATATATATATATATATATATATATATATATATATATATATATATAAATAGATAGATAGATAGATAGATAGATAGATAGATAGATAGATAGATAGAAAGGTCAACTGTGCTGGAGAGAAATGTTGCTACAGGTCTTGATGGCGGCGACAGATCTTGTTCTGGATGAGAAATCTGTTCATCTACTGAAAGTTTTAGACTGGATTTGCAGATTCAGACTTGAACAGCATCTTAACGCGTAAATTATAGTATACAGTTAAGCAATTCTGTCATTGCAACTTTGTACATCGCCCACTGTGGCTTAATTACATAGCACTGTCGATGCCCACTGTGGCCGAATTATTATACTAAAGTTTCTCTAGCATTCTCTATGGCTGGATTATTATATTAAGGACTCAGTCATGTCCATTGTATACTATGCTGAGCTGCACTATGCCCATGATTTGTAGTTTCAGCATTGCTGGGTGCTACTTGAGTCTGCTCAGAGATTTGTTTTATTTATTTCTGGAAAGCCTTCTGAAAACTACAGTTCCAGTGTCTCCTCCTGCTCTGGTTGACCACAATTCTGCAAGGGTTGTAGGTACAGAAAAACTGGTGGCAGAGGACGCTATGTTAATCATTCCTAGGCACCGTGATTAGATTACAAGTTCCTACTCATCGGAATGTTATATTGAATCATTATACTGAGGCCTCCTTCTTGCACCATGTTCCTGGATTTATAATTCGAATTTATGTGCTCCGTGGCTGGATAGATATTCTGAGGTCCTACTGCACCTCTGTTATTCATACCCACTATAGTACAGGGCAGGATTAATCCTAAAATCCAGGTCATTAATGCACAAAAAAAATGGTTGGTGCCTACATATCTTGAGACTTTTCTATCAATTTTAAAGTGTATGTAAAACCTCACAATGAACTGTTTGCGTTATTTTGGTCTTTTTAATATACCTTTGAACATGCTTTCATATATGTGCTCAATAGTGCACAAAATACCTGTTGATCCTGCCAGAAACCTATTACTGCAGCGAAATATCAAGCAATATTATCAGCTCCGAGGACTACTGAACACTCCCTCCCATGTCATGGAGAAGAGCAAAGGAGAAGGTGTCCTGTAGTCCCAATACACTACCTGACCTGGGGGGGGGGGGTAATCAGACTCCTCCAGAGATAGCGTATGGTGAGTGAGCGTTGGCACCATGGGACAGGAAGTGTGTTACTGGCAGCATTACCTGGTGAAAATAAAGGTGAAAAGGGCCCAAAAAATAAAACTAATGCAGCCACCACATCTAAGGACTAGTAGACAATACGGGATTGATTTACTAACATTTAAGAGTGCAAAATCTGGTGCAGCTCTGCATAGTAACCAATCAGCTTCCAGTTTTTTTGTCAAAGTTTAATTGAACACACTGAAGTTAGAAGCTGATTGGCTACTATGCAGAGCTGCACCAGATTGTGCACTTCCTCATTAGTGTATAGATATCTTCATTTTATATGGTTAGAGCAGTGGTCTACAAACTGAGGCCCACGGGTCAGATGTGGCCCTTTGCTTGCCTTTATTTGGCCTTTGGGACACTATTTCTCCCACTGATATGAGGCGATATTCCTCCCACTGACACCAGTGATGAGGCACAATTCCCTCCGCTGATACCAAAGATGTGGTAATATTCCTCCCACTGACACTAATGGTGAGAATCTATTCCTCTAACTGACACCAACAATGGGGCACTATTCCTCCCACTGACACCAGTAATGAGGAACTATTTCTCCCACTGACACCAACAATGGGACATTATTCTTTCAACTGACACCGACAGTGAGGCACTATTCCTCCCACTGACACCAATGATGAGGCACTAATCTTCCACTGACACCAACGACGGGATACTAGTCTTCCCACTAACACCAAAAATGGGACACTAATCTTCCACTGACACCAAAGATAGGACACTATTCGTCTCACTGACGCCTTCGATTGGGCACTATTCTTTCCACTAATAGAATTTTCTACTCCCACTGGCCACAGTCCGGCCCCCTAACATCTATAGGGCAGTATACCGGCCCTTTGTTTATAAAGTATGGAGACCCCTGGGTTAGAACATTGTTTTTTTTGTAATATTTCTTCTTATGGTCCTGCTTCTATTTATCTAACCTAAGAGTGCCAAAAGCTAAACCCAGGTTGAACCCAAAATGCTATATATTATGTTGTCTCACTTTTCTGCTGGAAAAAATCCGAGCAATGGGACTCGCAGCTTCTTAATTGAAGATCACCTTGATTTCTATCAAACCTGACCCCAATTGTCCACATAGTCAGTTTATAATCCTCCATTATGTCTAAAGTGGTTTTTACATAACAGGGAACTTCACCAAGGCGGCCTGGAGCACTTCACTCAAGATTAAATACCCCTTTTCCCTTCTAAATATAATTACATATTTCAAAAGGCAAAGTAGTTTCATTTACTAAAGCAAAGCGGCTCAGGGATATATCTCTTTACAGATTATTTCACTGTCTTTACTGGATATTTCCTAATACTTGATTCATTTGCATTGTACAAAGACTTGTTACTTTCCTCCGTTGGCGGGTACTTGTCTGTTCTTTGAAAGATTAATTTCAAAGGAAGCAATTGTATACACCTGAGAAGAATTGTGGAAGCCAGTAATCCTTGTTCACCGAGACAGAGTGAAGGCTTAACTCCTATCCAGCCAATGAGTTTTCATGGAACTAGCGAGTTCTCATGGCATTCTATGAAACAATGGCCAAACCAAAAAAAAATAGGTACCTCCAATATGAGACAGGCTCTCTTTAAGCTCGGCTGAAAAGCCTAATTTATCAAATCGTGGCAATAGCCTTATAACAAGATGGTCAGGATTTTGAGGCTGTACAGTGAAATGTGTACATGTACACTATATTGTCAAAAGTATTGGGACACCTGACTTCACACACACATGAAATTTAATGGCATCCCAGTCTTAGTCCGTCGGGTTCAATATTGAGGTGGCCCACCGTTTGCAGCTATAACAGCTTCAACTCTTCTCGGAAGGCTGTCCACAAGGTTTAGGAGTGTGTCTATGGGAATGTTTGACCATTCCTTAGAAGGGCATTTGTGAGGTCAGACACTGTTATTGGAGAAGGCCTGGCTCTCAGTCTCTAATTCATCCCAAAGGTTTTCTATCGGGTTGAGGTCAGGACTCTGTACAAGTCAGTCAAGTTCCTCCACCCCAAACTCGCTCAGCCATGTCTTTATGGAGCTTGCTTTGTGCACTGGTCCAAATCATTCAATGGAGGGGGGATTATGGTGTGGGGTGGATTTTCAGGGGTTGGGCTTGGCCCCTTAGTTCCAGTGAAGAGAGCACTTAAGGTGTCAGCATACCAAGATGTTTTGGATAATTTCATGCTGCCAACTTTGTGGGAACAGTTGGGGATGGCCCCTTCCAACATGACTGCGCACCAGTGTACAAAGCAAGGTCCATAAAGTAAGGGATGAGCGAGCTTGGGCCTCATTCCCCCCACATCGCTGGACTCTGGGACAGGTAAGTGTCCGATTATTAAAAGTTAGCAGCTGCAGTATTTGTAGCTGCTGACTCTTAATTTGTGTGTTCCCAGCTTATTTCCAGCTACTTAGTTTATAGATATATAATATAATATTATCTATATCCATTTAATATATATATATATATATTACTATTTATATATATATATATGTATATAAAAAAATAAAAACCAAAAAAGAGAGCGGCACTCACAGGTCTTGAAAGGTGAACACGCAATGCAGGCAAAAGCTTGTCGAAACGGCCAATGAAACCGCCATTGTGCGTTCACCTTTCAAGACCAGTGAGTGCCGCTCTCTTTTTTGGGTTATATGCACTACAGTCTTTGCTGTGCACCCGGGCCCATTTTTTATCCCTGATTTGTGTGCGGTGACAACCATTGGGTATTTTATGTATATATATATATATATATATATATATATATATAATGTATAATATATTACTCTCTTTTTCTCTCTCTCTCCAGAAAACAGGAATACTTATTTTATTGTTCTGTTACAGCTGCTGGGCGATCTCCACTATTTGTCAACTGTTTTTTTTTTTTTTTCCCCCTGCGCCACTGTCCATTGTCTGGCGTACAGGATGGACTTGTGTTTATTATGAGGTCACCTCTAGCGATGACAATCTGCTGAATCAAGATTGTGATTGTGAATGGTGCCAGTCAGTCGCAATTAGAGCCAGGAGCGGGGAGCCCCCTAACTAGTGCATCGCTGCGCGCCGACTTCATACAAATCACCTCACCTGAAACTAATTGTCACAACAGAGATCTTATGCAAATGAGCCCCGGGGTTAGCGTGGGAAAAGGAACATACTGTCGCAAATATAGGTGACCTGCTGGGCAGGGGGTCCGTTGCTGGGGTAATCTTTGTTTCGTTGAGTCGAACAGAAAGGTCTCCATTGTTTAAATTAAAGGGGGGGGGGAGGGAGGAAGAAAAAAAAAAAAAAAAAAAAACTTTGAAAGGATATAATTTTACTTCACACTCCTGCAAGTCTCCCTGAGCCCTGTGCGGCGGATCCTGGACATGTGTTAGTCTGTCACAAAGCTTCTTGTAAGCGGTGGATTGAGTTGAGGCTGTAGACTTCCATGTCTGTGTTCAGTCAATCTCCTATTTAGCCCCCTGTGACCCCCTCGCAGGCCTCTCCCCACCTGAACTACATGGGACTGTTAAGCCCGGCTCAAGTGACCTTTGCTAAATCACTGGCAGTTTACACTCTGACCTCGCCTTTACTACAGCCAGGTTTTATTTACAGTGCTAAGGAGAAAATATCTCAGAATTACCTCCAGTAGTGAATCAGGAATAATGATGTCAACTTTCATTTTCTTCCCATTTAAGTGGGATCATGATTTATGGATCGTGTGGGAATACAGAGCGAGCGGCTCTTAAATGTGCGCTGATAGAGTGTATCGCGCTGCTATTGTATCCCACAGAAGTATGAGGATATATTGTACATTTTATTTTATTTTTTTTTATCTATTAACCAGCGGCTCCAGGCAGCTAGTAAAGTCAACCTGCCTCACACAAAGTCCCATTTCTTTCTTCTTTCTGTTGTTTAGCTAATAAAGTCAATCAGTGATCTTGCTTTTGTTATTGAGGCAGCATGGTGACTGTGTTTGACGAGCAGGCCTCTCACCAAGAAAAAAAAGCCAGCCATGGCCTCTGCTTTAGGCCTCATGTACTCTGGACGCTGTAAAAACACCAGTAGCTTTAGATGTAGAATGCTGCGTTTTGCAGCATTTTTGCTATAGCGTTTTTAGCGTTTTTTTTTAGCAAAACAATACTCCCACATAAGCTTATGGCTCAAAATCACTCGTAAATGTTGAATAGCTGCGTTTTTCCAGCGTTTTTCAGCGTCAGGGGTTGATTTACTAAAGGTAAACAGACAGTGCACTTTAGTAAATCAACCCCATAGAGTGTTTTTACAGCTGAAAAAACTCCTCTTCAAACCCACTAGTTCTGGGGGGTTTTTCCAGCCAGAAAACGCTCCTGCCAAAAAATGCTTGTAAAAGCCTATTGCATTAATATGCCATTAGCGGACCTCCAGCTGTTACAGAACTACAAGTCCCATGAGGCATAGCAAGACTCTGACAGCCACAAGCATGACACCCAGAGGTAGAGGTATGATGGGACTTGTAGTTTTGCAACAGCTATGAGTAAGCGCTCTATGGGAGCGTGAAACGCGTTAGCGGTTATGCTGCATTATTCCAACAGAGCCATGTACGGATTTTAAATCATGTTATTATTTTTTCAATAAAGAAGATTTTATTTTCACTCTTCCAATCCGGAGTGCGGCTGTCCAGATTTTTTCATTGCACATATAGTTTTGCAACAGCTGGAGGTCCGCTAATTGCATATCCCTGGCCTATGGGGTTGATTTACTAAGGCCCCGTTCACACTGGGGCGGGAGGTGCGTCGGCGGTAAAGCGCCGCTATTAGCGGCGCTTTACTGTCGTTTTAGCGGTGGTATTTACCCCCGCTAGCGGCCGAGAAAGGGTTAAAAACCACCGCAAAGCTCCTCTGCAGAGGCGCTTTGCCGGCGGTATAGCCACACTGTCCCATTGATTGCAATGGGCAGGAGCGGTGGAGGAGCGGTATACACAGCGCTCCTTCACTGCTCCGAAAATGCTTCTAGCAGGACTTTTTTTCCCGTCCTGCTAGCGCACCGCTCCAGTGTGAAAGCCCTCGGGCAGCGGCTGTTTCGGGTCGGTTTGCAGGCTCTATTTTTAGCGCAATAGCGCCTGCAAACCCGCCCCGGTGTGAAAGGGGTCTAAAGGCAAATAGACAGTGCACTTTGCAGTTGCTCCAGAGCTTAGTAAATGAGGTAAAGCTTTAGGGCTCTTTCACACGGGGCGGATCAGTGATGATCGGCCCCGTGAACACCCACTTGCTCAGCGGGGATCACTCCGCCGATCCCCGCTGAGCAGGAAGATAACAGGTCCATCGCTGTACACTGTGCAGCGACGGACCTATCAGAGCGCCGCTCTCCCCTATGGGGGATCGGATGATGATGGACCGTAGTGTCCGTCGTCACCCGATCCGATCCGAAAACGCTCACCGCTGACATCCGACGCTCCATAGGGATACATGTATGTCCGTTTTTCATCCGAAAACAGAAGGATAAAAAACGGACATACGGATCCCTCGTGTGAAAGAGGCCTAACTTTGCAAAGAGAACCCAATCACATACAAGGAAAATTTTTTAAAAAATGCATTTTTGCTTGCACATGATCGGATGATAGAAGTCAGCAGAGCTTATGTTCATTTACTTAGCTCTGAAGAAACTGCTTTGCAAAGTGCACAGTTTATTTGCCTTTAGTAAATCAACCCCATAGGCTTTGATCCACGTTTTTTGTCGGGGACGTTTTCTGGCTGGAAAAAAACACAAAACTAGTGGGTTTGAAAAGGAGTTTTTCAGCTGTAAAAATGGGTATTATTATTGGGTTGATTTACCATACCTCCCAACTTTTTGAGATTTGAATGAGGGACACCTATCAGCAAAAGTATGTAGGTATAGGACACACCCCTTGTCACGCCCCCTTAAAGGAGAATTGTACAAAAAAAAACAAGATTGGTTAAACCCACAAATGCTTTTTTTTTACCACTACTCTTCCTTTATATTGGCTTTTGAAATCTACAAATTCAGCAATTTAGAAATCAGATGAAAAGGTTTAGCACTGGAAAACACTTTTTGATAGATTAAAAAGTGCATTTTATATACAACTATATAGATCAGACCAAAATAAGGGACAAATGAGGAGGAATGAGGGACAGAGGCTCCAAATCAGGGACAGTTGGGAGCTATGGATTTACTAAAGGCAAATAGACTGTGCACCAGTGGCGGCCAGTCCATTAGGGGCTCCCGGGCGCTGCCCCCTCTATCCACGCGACACCCTATATGTATAATAAATAGATTCATGCGTAGCATTAATCTATCCACGGCCACCCCCTATTCATGCATCTGGCCCTTTTCAGGATGCCGGGGACCTGAATTACAGAGGCGGGTGTTTTTTTGAAGCACCTGATTGGAGTCATAGGCTCTAATAGGCTTCAAAATAGGGTGGGCTCTAGGCGCAGAGCATTGCACCAGGAGCCCACCCAGGTGTTACAACAGCAAATGAATATTCACTATTGAAACACTGATCCTGAATCCAGCCAATCAGAAGCGGGTGTGAGACCCGTTTTTTGATTGGCCGAAAAAGAGAAGACTCCCGATTGGCCGCTGAGGAGGAGGGTGGAAACAGAAGCCGCCGCCGCTGTGATGACCGGTGGAGAGCAGGGGAACGGGAGGCTGCTGCCAAGCAGGGGAAGCTGCCGGTGAATCGATGGAGTGAGTGCTACCGACGGACCGACCGGGGGGTGGGGGTGTTGGTGGCATACTGTTAGCCGCCCCCCCCCCCCAAAAAAAATATTACCACCGACCACCACTGCTGTGCACTTTGCAAGAGCAGTTGCTCTAGAGAAAACAAAATGAGTTTATGATTCACTTTGTAAAGAATACCCAATCACGTGCAAGAAAAAAAAATGCATTTTTGCTTGCACATTATTGGATAATGGAACTCAGCAGAGCTTCTGCTCATTTACTAAGCTGTGGAGCAACTGCAACTGCCCTTGCAAAGTATACAGTCTATTTGCCTTTAGTAAATCAACCCCTATGTGTGCATGGACACATAGGGGTTGAGGTACTAAAACTGGAGAGTGCAAAATCTGGTGCAGCTCAGCATTGTAGCCAATCAGCTTTTAACTTCGGCTTGTTCAATTAAGGTTTGACAAAATAAACTGGAAGCTGATTGGTTTCTATGCAGAGCTGCACCAGATTTTGCACACTCCAGTTTTAGTAAATCATCCCCACAAGATAACATGCTGGAGAGTTTACTGGCTGCAGAAAAAACGCCTAAAGCCAAAAACAGCAGCTGTAAAAACATCCAGTGTGCATGAGGTCATAATGTGAGTGTATGTGTTTAAATGTATCTAAATGCGTTTGAAAAACCGCAGCTTTAGGTGAGTTTTTATTGCTGTTTTTTTCTGTCGGTAGAGAAGAGTTGCAGTGTGCAGGAGGCCTTGATCGAAAAACTTTATCCCAAAATGAACAGAACTGTTACTGTAAATGCTTATAAAGTGTGAGCTGGAGTTCAGCTTCAATTTGTTAGCATATCTAAATCTGCTAGTATATCTAACACCCCCCCCCCCCCCCCGCCAGACTGACAATGCTGCTGTCCAAAGGTGCCCCCTGTGCTCCTTCATCCAGAGTGGAGGCTCTCTAATACAGGAGGTATGTTACTGGGCAGATCACCAGAGGGGGGAAAAAGCCTTAAAAAATAAAACAAATGCAGCCATCACATCTAATGATTGGTGAGCTGCAATATATTACATTTTTGGTGTTGGGTTTAATACCACTTTAAAAAAGAGCCAAGAACATTTGTAGGCCACTGCTGTGCATTCAAAATAGTTTGCCACAATGCATAATAGTATTCAAAATAACACGCATTGATAATTGTTGGCATGGGATCTGCAGTCTCTCTATAGATGGAAAATTGATTGTCCATGATTGCAACAAACGTTTAAACGTGTGCTAGATTGTACTGCATATCCATAAATGCGTTGGGTTATAATTGCTTTAAATATGTGAGAGGTTCCTGGCTTATTTTCTGACTGGTAAAGGGTTAACAAAAAGTAGCGTTGACTTACAGTGCCCTGAAATAATGTGGCCTTACATGAAGTGACATTGGCTGTCATTTTAGTGGTTAGACTGAGGATTGCACCTCAGCAGAGATGTTGCGTGCTAAAACCATGTTTTACTCAACTTGGGCTTGCCAGGCTGTCTGGCTCAGGTTGTGGTGCAATGTGTTATAAGTTGACTATTGCAGAGCTCTGAGCCTTCTCTCTTGGCTTGTTCAATTATATAAGAAACAATATAACTAACTTAAAGGTACAAAACACATTTTGTGGCCTGATCCTTTATCTGCTGATCATCTAATCTATAAGGATAAAATCGAAATACATGCCCCTCAGCCTGCTTACTGGAAAATGTAGCGACATCAGCGCACCACAAGTCATCACCTTGCAATGCTGTCTCCTCCTGTCAACAAGTTTCCTGTGTTAGACAGGCAGTATTGTGCAATTCAGTAGAGCCCAGATGTGTTGCTAGTACTGGCCAACTTCTTGCAGTCTAAACTCATAAACTCAGTTGTGGATGGGGGGGGGGGGGGGGGGGGTGTTACAGAAAGCTTTTAGACCACCAAGGACTATGCATTGCACATGGGGGGGGGTTCCTTGTTCCTTTTTACCATAGAAAGGGCAATGATTGGCCTCCATTCATATATTTAAAAGAAGTTTATCTGAGAAGTTGGATTTATAAAAGTAGAGGCCCCATGCAATGGTTGAGGCGGCTGTTGTTGGAGGTCAATCAGTCTTTGACTTAATGGCAAATGAGAGCCCAGATTAGGATACTGCTGTGTTTCTTGGGTTGTGCAAATGTGTAAAACTTTGGGGTTGATGTAATAAAACTGGAGAGTGCAAAATCCGGTGCAGCTCTGCATAGAAACCAATCAGCTTCCAGGTTCTATTGTCAAAGCTTAATTGAACAAACTGAAGATAGAAGCTAATTGGCTACCATGCACAGCTGCCCCAAATTTTGCACTCTCCAGTTTTAGTAAATCGGCCCCTTTGTGTTTTACCGCACATTACCTCAAAGAAATTGTGTAAATGGGCCCATGGAAAATTTTTTTTTTCTTCCTATCGGGAATCCAAAAATAAAATAGGCAGGCTCCGATAAAAATGTTCCAGCTTTGTTTTTGCCTGAATCTTGTGTTTTGCCTAGTCTTTCCCTTTCAAAGCTTTCCCTCGTAAGTGAGATTGCACCCAAAGAGATGGGATTGGTGAGAGGCCTTTGGCCATGTATTCTTGTTGTCTAAGAGGCCTTTGGCCATGTATTCTTGTTGTCTACAGGCAGTCCCCAGGTTTCAAACAAGATTCTGTAGGTTTGATCTTAAGTTGAATAAGTATGTAAGTTGGAACAGGTACAATTTTTAGGTGTAACTCCAGCCAAAAAAAATAATTTTACGTTTTATGGATAGCATAGAGAAGGGTTAACACCCCTATAACGTTTATTTTGCTGCCTGTGCCCCTGTTCAGAAGATTCTTCCTTACTTTCTGTCCCTGTGATGATTGGATTTTGAACATTTTGGGAGCAAGGATTGGTGATAAAGCTTCAGCGGAGACACCTTTTTCCCATGAAAACCCTTACAGGAATGAATTTCCCTTCCTATGGGTAGAGTTCCATTCACTTCCTGTTGTCTCCCATTGTTTCTAAGTATGAGTCGTATGTAAGTCGGAAGTATGTAACTCGAGGACTGCCTGTACTTCACGTTGTGGGATTACAAAAACCAGCGCTACAACGCAGGCCTTTGGGCCCCAACGTCAGCCGGCAGTAGTTAGGGGACCACTGGTCAGTAGAGCAGGGAGGGACTATATCTTGGTTAGGACCTAGAACGTACCCCCCCATAAGTCAGGGCATTTCTTTAGTTCTGAGACACTGAGGCCTGAAATCTCATCCTCAATCCTGAAATGCCTCTACGGTCTGAGAAATTTTCCATATTTAAACTGTTGCAATGTTGCCTACTAATTTAATGTTTCTGTGGTACGTTGTTTCAAATTATGGTTGCACATTTGTGGTTGCTGTTGTTTTGCTAGCTGGGCGTTGTTACCCAATTAAAATGACCCCTTTGTAGTCTCAAGGTGTGTCAGAGAGCGTAAAACAGATTAGTGGGTCATCCCCACCAGAAACAGAAGAACCCATACGTCCAGCACTACAACAAAAGTAATAGACTGTATGCTCCTCTTCTCCGACTAATGTAGCTCCACAAAACTCTGTCTGATGGTCTTCACACTGCAACGGAACCATTGTAATAAAGAAACGGCAACAATACTAATTTAAACAATATTTTTCTTCCAAAATCATATGGATTTAATCATCTGCAGGGAAAGACACAGCTCCCTAAAGGAGATCATTTTGTTCTAGAGATATATCAGGCCTCTAATCTCTGCTTTCTGAAATGAAAAGTGGCATTTTTTGCACAGAACAAAGTTCAATTCGTGTCACCGCCGACGGACGACATCGGGAAATAAGTACATTTGAAAGAAGCACATCCTAATCCCGCAAGTTTTTTTTTTTTTTCACTCTCTATCTCTTTTGTCCCTTTTCCACTGTCTGAAATAATTTTCACAAATAGGAGATGTTTCACAGTGGTCTGAAATCTTGAGCTTTCACTCATCAAACTTTAATCGAAACTGCATTTTAGTTTTTGAATAAAGAACACTTAAAAAATTTAGATGCAAATTATTTTGCATTATTCATGCTCTAAGTGTCCTTGTAGATTTAAACACTTCTGAGGCCACCTTGATTCAAGTAATTACCTAGGCTCGCACTGTTCCGTCATGAATAAGGTATATTGTACAAGAGAAGGATGAGCCCAGCGAGCTCTTAAAAGTGGCTTTACACTGAACTTGTGTATTGCTTCATGTGCATGAATGATTTGAACATGCGTCGCAATCTGTCTCAGGTGGAAAAATCCTGCCTTCGCTTGTGTGAATGGCAGAGCGCGGCCCGCCATGACTTCCTGAGTGCCTTTTTCCTTCTCTATAAAGTTCCATGGAGTTTCAAAGTCATTCAGAATCTTTGATACATTTTTTTTTTTTTTTTTGCAGCGATTCTAAAAATTGTAGCCCATCAGGGAACGGCAGTCAGTTGCAGTTAAGGAAAAACGTCAGTCTGGTTAACATTAAAAGGCTGTTCTTTTAAAGAGAGATGTTACCTGCGTTTAAAGGGAATGTATCAAGATAGAGATACGAGAGATATCTGAATTATCTTTCAAAAGTGAGAGCTCTGGGGTTTTGATGGTCATCCTTGCTTCACTGTTTAGGCCCCATTCACACCCGAATGTGTTGTAGCTCGAAGCTCCAAAACGCTCAGGGAAAAAAAAAATCAATTATTCTCTATGGTGGTGGTTCACATCTCCACTCCAAAATGCCTGAAACCAAATTCCTGAAGCAAAAAGAAGTTCTGGAGCTACTTTTGTAGCTCGATTTGGGCAGTTTGGTGCCTTTTTGAAGCACCTGAATGCAGAAACACATAGCAACAAATAATGTAACAGATGATAGTTTTTTCTGTTGACTAATACAAAAATGCCAAAACTCCAAAAAGCTTGGAAAATGCTGCAGAAAAACGTTCAAAAGTGTGCGACAAAATGCCAGAAAAAAACTCACAAAAAGGTCTGAATGCGGCCTTCAAGACCTGGAGCCAGAGAGGCCATTGCTGGATTGATTTTAGACATGTAGGCTTCAGGACTGTCATGGTCATCTTTGCTTCATTGCTAAGGCCTCATTTACAGTGGGAACGGAAAGTTGATCCACCAAGGTGGATGAGCAATGGTTTGCAGGTGTTTAAGAGGTGATACTACCATTTGCAGTCCTATTGACTTCAAAACAACGTTTGGCAAGCAGAACCGCCTGGTAACGGAGATAAGTTAATTTTGTCACGCCGTGAAGCATTGTGGCCAATGCAATATGTACAGACCTGAGCGCCGCCATATTATTTTGGGGGTAGGCAGTGGGGGGGGGGGGTGCTAAAAATGTGAATCAACCGCCTGTTTTTGCCAACCTTTTGCTGCCCATGTAAAGTCCCTGAGCCAGAAGAAACATGCACTTATCAAGTGGTGGGACAGTTCCACTTAGTAAATTACCATGTAATAGAGGGGGGGTGAACATGACAGCCCTGCTGTTTGGAGTTATGAAAACAGGGCAGACATGGCAGTTCACATTTCTTTCTTTTTTTTTTTTCTTTTTTTTATAATTAACCATTGTTGCTATAATTAACAATTTTATTATTCATTTTTTCCAAACATAGAGCACTTTGTATATAGGTCTTGTTTAAGTGAAAATTAGATTCTGCGAAGAAGGGGGTAAGGAAAATGGACAATCTGCTTTGCTCTTTGAAGGATGAGGAATCTAATAGATTTTTGAAGTATTACGCCAAGAGCTGAACTGCTGCAAAAACATTTATTTTTTGCATAGAATGTGGAAGGGTTAGAACCTCTGCCAGATGTGTCTCCATTATTTTATTTTATTTATTTCAGGTACTTATATAGCGCTGTCAATTTACGCTGCGCTTAACATATACATTGTACATTCACATCAGTCCCTACCCTCAAGGAGCTTACAATCTAAGGTCCCTAACACACATTCATACATACTAGGGACAGTTTAGACAGAAGCCAATTAACCTACCAGCATGTCTTTGGAGTGTGGGAGGAAACCGGAGTACCCGGAGGAAACCCACGCAGGCACAGGGAGAACATGCAAACTCCAGGCAAGTAGTGTCGTGGTTGGGATTCGAACCAGCAACCCTTGTTACTTCTAGGCAAAAGTGCTATTCACTACACCACTGTGCCGCCCATTAGGGAGATTTCCATTGAATTCCTGTCCTCGTGGCAGCTCTCCCAATGCAATAAATGAGAAGAAATCACCAGAAAAGTGACGAATTCAACAACAAAAACCCAACAGAGGTTCTACCCTTTCCTGTTCTTTTCAAAACTCCGGGTTCATGTATGCAGTAATTGGATTTGCAAGACATGCGAGTATCAACAGAGCCAGTTTACACATGTCAGGGGCAGCCATGGTGCGAGTTCCAAAAGGGCCCTGTGTGTTTTTGTGTCCGGTTCAGGTGCGAATTCAGGCAAAAAAATTGGATTTAAATTGCACCTGACCTGGGGAACAGAAACGCAGCGGACCCCCAGGATGGAAACCATGGCCGCACGTGTGTGAACTCGGCCTAAAAAGAATGTCTAGGATGAATTTTACTTTAGGGCTTTCTCTATTCTACTCTGTATCCTTTCACACTAATTGTTCCCATAGCACCATAAGGATTGATAAGATCATTTATTTGAAAATATTCAAACAGTTCAGTGTCTATTAGTAGACTGGAGAAAGACTACTGAGATGGGAGGTTGATATTACAGTACAGGTTCACTTTAATACCTCAAGGAAGTTCAGGAACCCACAGCAGCCAATCGGCATGCTGTGTTTCCTCATCCTTGTTGCTCTTGCCGATGCTTTACTCAGTAATAATAGACTAATTTGCGTTCCTCTTTAACTCTTGTACTGCCTGCCTACTCCCCGCTGTTCCTCGATTTACCTGCAGCCTGATCTCATCATGGCACGGTGGTTTTGTTACACGTTAATAGAATTCTTTCTGCATTCACTTAACAATGTACATCTGTCTCCCCATCTGCTGGTTCCATATCCCTTAGATGCTGGATCTGCGAAACACCTGAGCTGCGTCTTTTTTCTTGAACGCTGGAATGATGTAGTGCAGCTATAATTATCTATCCCAGTACAATGTGATAAGAGAACACTAGAGCTAAAACACGAGCTGGAAAATTCCAAAAAGAAGCCGGCAAAGCCTGGTAGCAGCCAACTAACCAGCTAGTTAGCTGTTTTTACATTTTGGATAGAGTGGAGATGAATTAGAACACCTAGAAGGTTTTTATTGCTGTCTGAGCCCCCATTAGGGAGATTCACCCTCTCTATTTGTCCTGTTTACCACTGTTGGTGAAAGAGAGTGTAAAAGGAAAATCCCACATTTTGGGTTGTCCCCAGAAAAGTAATATAGGGGAAATCTTCCATAGTGGACACTAATTCTGGTGACCCGGGGGTCCCTAAGGGATTCCCCTAATTTGCAGGGATTTCCTCTCACTTCCTGTTTTAGTAATGGACATGAAGTGAAGGGAAATCTCCCCAATGGGACACAGATGGCAAAAACAAAAACAAAAAAACTGTCAGGGGTCCCTTACTCTATCCAAAATGAATTTAAAAAATTGCCTATATTTCCACTTTAACATGCATTGCCTTAAAGTGGAACCTGCCTGCCTACTCACAGTGTTCTCAGCTTATCTCATCGGCATGGTCCCTCTGTGCCAGGGATCACTGACTCCTGCACATGTGCAAGAGTAACGTCATCCCAATGCCGGCTAATGAAGACGTCTGAAGACTGGCACCAAGATGCCGACACAGTTGGGGACGGGTACTGTTGAAGAAAAAGTAAGTCTAGCCTCACTTTAAGGAAGTCAATTCAAAATGAATGGGCTGCCAATGGATCTTACAATGCCTAAAATCGCAGATGACTCTTTTTTTTTTAATGCTAAACATGGCAATGCACTACTATACATTTCCATGAGTTGAGGCGCAGTACAACACAACTGCATTGCCATAGTATGCTGGGGTATCATTCAAAATGAATGGCACCACAATGCAGTGAGGCATGTTACTGCAGTAATATAAGTGTTGCCGCAACATGGGGGTGTAAAACCAACCTTAATATGTGTGCCTATTCATCTCAGAAGTCAAGAGAACACCCACCTACTTCTACAGCTCTGCTCCCTTTCTAGCTTACAAAATCCTACTTGCCGGTGATGGAGCATCACCTTGTTGGTCAAGCAAAGGAGGGAAACACTGTAGAATGGGTAAGTGTCTGCACTCTTAGTGATCCTGTTGGTGACAAGTTGCCCCTAGCAACAGGATTGGTAGGCTACCAGCAGCATTAGGACTATTGGTGTGACATGGCCCTTAGGGTTGTTCTGATGGTCATTGTATTCTATACACTTGGAGACATTTTGTGGACACATCACCCATGTCAACTTGAAAACTAGGCACAGCCGGTAGAACACAGCAAAAGCACTAAAATTAATGAAAAATAAACATGAAGCTAAGTCAACATGTCACAAACAGGAAAAAAGGCAAAGAAAAAAAAATGACTCTGCAAGAGTAAAATGTGATTATTGCAGATTTATCGGCAACTGTACGCCTTTCCTTTCTGACGGCAAGGGTGTGATGGATTACCGGCATTTCATAACATGAAACCCTAGTTGTTCTGTGCTATGGCTAAAATTGGTTTGCCGTATAAAAATAAATACGCTTAAATGTTACACAAATTAACTCGGGCCGGCTAAACTTGCTGCGTTCCGGATTTCTTCCTAACAAAACAACTTTAAACAGAAGTTAATATTGTTGCGCAGAAAGAAAAAAAAAAAAAACTACCTGACACTTGCACTTGATCATCTTTACTACACAGTGGCGCAATTAATATTTAAACATTGTAATAATGCAGTTTGCTATGCACGCACTTTTCTGCATCACTTCCATATTTTAAAGAGAGGAGGGTGGAAGCAGAAAAGGAAGGCCAAGTGGTATTTTAAAAATTAAAGTAATTACAACTGTGTTATCGAAACAGTTGGTGATCTGTAGTCAAGGAGCATTTTAATAGTCAGCCAGTCCAGAATGTGTATTTCGTCTTTGAGGGGTCCTGGAAGGAAAGAATACTCTAAATATTGGGGAGACCATTGCAAAACCTCTGCCTATGAGTTCCTGACTCCCAGTCTCACTAATGCAGTTGAAATGATCCTGTTCTGCTTGCTTTAAATGGTAGACAGCATGTGCAAAATATTTTTGCCCAACTCCCCAGCCCAAAACATGACTGTTTAAAGTGTATCTTCAACCAAAGCCTTCTTTACTTATGGATAGGGTGGGGAAAGGTAAGCACCACTTTTACGTTTTTATTGCTGCCTTTGTCCCTTCTAGGTAGATATGCTCTTTCTATATATCCTGGTGTCCATTCACACTAGAACTAAAAGTGGAAAATCCAACATTTTTAGAAGTTTTCACTAGAACAAGAAATGGAGTGAAATCTTCCAATGGGAACACCTGGGAATTCCCCCCCAATTTAGACAGATTTCCCTGATGTGCAGTACAGATATCTGAAAGGGAGGGAGGTGCGACTGGTGTCTAGTGTAATGCCACACTTGGTGGGAGAATAACTATCTTTTATTAAACGTAAAAAATTTACAAAACGAGCCAACACGTTTCGGGGGGAATTGCATCCCCCTTCTTCAGGGCTGTTGGTACATGCAAACAGAGGTGGGTAGACTTTACGGTGGTACCTGGATTTCTAGTAGAAACAGATGTCGGGTTTCAAATGCAGAGGCAGCCCAGAAAGAACCAAACATCTGAGACTGAGATCTAGCCCTGGTTCATACCCTGATTTTTGGAAGCTCTTCAGCTCTCAACATAAAGATTCCCACTGTATCCTATGGTGGCCGTTCACACCTGAGCCCTGGGTCGCTTGAAGCTTGTCGCTCAAAATTTGAAAAAATTTGGGGCAGGTCAATAGCAGAGGCCATGGACACCCTCTGGGGATGGCTTCCTCCTTCTTCGTGAATACCAGTTACCAGCATTGGACTGTTTACAATCGCTATCACAGCTAACACACGTGTTTTTTAACTAAGGACACTACACCATTTGGAGTGCCAGAATCCCTCTTTCTTTTCCTTCTTTGGGGCAGGGTCACACATTTTTGGTCCCTATAGATTTTGGGAGCAAGTGAAAAACACCTGAGAATGTGCGAAACGTGTGTTTTTTTGCTCAGTTTCTTCTTCTTTTGTTAACTAGCTTTCCGTTGGCTAAAATAAAGATGCTCACGTCTGAAAAATCATCTACAAACATGCATTAAAAAAGCTTGAAGCTCAAGTGTGAACCTAACCTTATACTTCCAGCTGGAGTACACAGGTGATAGCGGGTCACTCGCTTTGCACCTCCTCCATTCATAAATTATTCTATTCATAAAGACACTGGGGGTTATTTACGAAAGGCAAATCCACTTTGCACTACATGTGCAAACTACAAGTGCAAAGTGCACTTGAAATTGCACTGAAAGTGCACTTGGAAGTGCAGTCGCTGTAGATCCGAGGGGGACATGCAAGGAAAATAAAAAACAATATTTTAGCTTGAACGTGATTGGATGATAAAATCAGCAGAGCTTCCCCTCTTTTCAGATCTACCCCTCAGATCTACAGCGACTGCACTTCCAAGTGCACTTTCAGTGCAATATCAAGTGCACTTGTAGTGCAAAGTGGATTTGCCTTTCGTAAATAACCCCCATTCTGTGGTTAAAGGAGGGAAAATTGTGATGTTCCTCCAGTCACAGAGCATACTTGTATTCAATGTAAACAATACAAGCCGTTTAATGAATGGAAGAGGTGGAGAGGTGGCAACTCACTACTATACTTTAGTCAGAACTGTAGTTTTCAGCTCTAGGTGTTTGGTGCTTTCTGCAGTTTACAGGAGTAATGAAATTAACAGCTTTAGTGAATGCAGCAACAGCAACCATACACAAGGCACACATCTTTAGCGTTAACCTATTCTTACAATGCAAATGTCCAAGTGCCTTGAGAAAGCGTGAGATTTGGAAGAGAAAAGCTCGTTGGCTGGAGGAATTTTAATTGTTTTTAGCATTTGGAATGCATAATTAAATAAAAAAGAGTGATATGCCGTGAGCACCTTGGAATTTGTTTTTTGCAATGTTGCAAATGTCCTAAAATACTTAAATAAAATTTGCTCAATGGGAAGTGAGAGACAGCAAAAAAAAATCTGAGGGCTTTTGCCAATTCCCTGCTCATCCCTAAACTAAATAGAAAGTTTTATCTAAGGGTTAAATGATATTCTAAATGTCATACTGGTAGTGTGCAGACTGTTGGAGTTCACCTAAAAAAACAAAAAAACAATAAAAAAAACATAAGAAGCACTAGAGTTCCTCTTTATTGTGTTTATTTACTCGGCCAAAGTTGAGACAGGAAGTAGAGTTCTCTTGTTGTGATGCCCTTTCAGCTGCCGTCTGCATTGCCTGGAGCTATGAGAGATGTGTTGAGCTTTTTAATATCAAGAACAGCGCGAAATCAGCAACTGACCCGGGCATCTGTGAAATACCGCACCTTTGACATCAAGTCATTTATAACTGAAGACTTAAAAAAAATAAAAAATAAAAAAAAATTTAAAAAAACTTAGCTCATAAAGAATACCTTTCATGGGGCCTCCTCCCAGTTCACTAGGACAATGGGACTGTTAAAGCCAGGTTGTAAAATAAAGTAATTTGGAGCCCAATCCCTTATTCCTCGTACAAGGTAAAGCTATGGCCAGAGTAGGAAGAAGGAAAATGTTAAGGCTGAACTGCAGGCAAGCAGTTACATAGAAAGAAGAAAGAAATGGCTGCACATCCAGAACTCCCGATTGCCTTTTATTTTGTTTCACAAAGATAATGCCAAAGACACCAAACCATGGTCACATAGACGCGTTTCACACATACATCTTGTGCTTAATCATTGATTAAGCACAAGATGTATGTGTGAAACACATCTACATGACCACTGTTTGGTGTCTTTGGTGTTATCTTTGTGAAACAAAATAAAGGCAATTGGAAGTTCTAGATGTGCAGCCATTTCTTTCTTCTTTCCAAGTTTCCCACAGAGGCAGGCCGGGGCTAGCACTCTGCAAGGTACTCCAATCAGCCTTATCTCTATAGACCTGGAGCAGCGGTTCTTTTTCTTGTATACAAGCAGTCACATATACTTACAAATAGAACAACCGATTAATCTGCCATAGGATTTGTAATCCCATTTAGCCAGTTATGTGATTCAGGTACCCCTGCCAGACAGTACAGTCTTATCCTTCACCTCTGCTGCAGCAGCAGCACAGCCTGGTCAAGAAGACTGGCCAAGTCATCTCGCTGAAGGCTGATTGGACAGGAAATAAGTAGCAGCATCATTCTACTCATTCTTTCTGCTAGCAGATATGCATGAAGTAGATCCTGATTGGCTACAAGCACTGCCCATCCCTC
This sequence comes from Aquarana catesbeiana, assembly GCF_042186555.1. Lineage (NCBI taxonomy): Eukaryota > Metazoa > Chordata > Amphibia > Anura > Ranidae > Aquarana > Aquarana catesbeiana. Next base: position 373,687,579 of record NC_133329.1, read on the forward strand.
TCTTAGTCTGATTGCTGCTGTGCAGGGGGCTACAGGAGGTTGGAGACAAATTCAGGTACTTACACAACTCGCATTTAAAAAAGACCCTTAATGGCCTTTTTAATTACAACCCCGAGGACACTTGTTTTTTTAATGAGGACATAATTACATTCATTTGTGTTTTCTATATTTGCCTGGAGGACTTCTTTTTGTAGTTTTGTTTTGACATGCCCATCAGTATTTGTTACTTATTTGTAGAGTGGAATAATGACAATACATAAAGTAGAGTAACTTGCAGCAACCAATCTGATTCCAGTTTACTGAAGCCAGTGAAAGATTCATTTTGATTTGTTCTTTCAATTTATAGCACTTTGCTGAATGCTCTTTACCATATTATCATTATTATTATTATTATTATATAGGATTTATATAACAGCAGCAGTTTGCGCAGCCCTTTACAAAATAAAGAGAGACAGTACAGTTACAATATGATTCAATACAAGAGGGTTAGGGAGCTTACAATCTATTGAGTAAGTCTAGCCCTCGCGGGGCAGAGTTTCCAGAGAACAATAAGAGTGAATGCCAAGTTAACGTATTAAAAACTTACACATGAATACAAGCCAGTCATTAATGTACATATATTTGAATATAAGTGCAGTTATCTGCGAATAAGTGCTGTAAACCCTGATTGGCTGCTGCATATTATGGCACTTTAATGGTCACCTCCTGGCACGCCTTCGTTGAATGGGTTTGATACACTGTTATTGAACTAACCTTACTTTGTAAATAGAAATTGAGTTCCATCAGTAAAGTTATGACATAAAACCTTATAAGAGGAACTAAACTAGAGGGCCGTCGGTGGTTTATGAACTAACAATGTGACTGGGTTTCTTCAAAGGTAATGTCTGGCTTTCGCACAATACCTTATTCCTTTTTCCAATTAGGTGAAAAAATGTAGTTTCATGTGACAAGATATTAATGTGATTTCATGTTCAGAATTAGAGGAAGCACTAGTTGCTTAATTCAATCCATTGGTTGAACTTAATGTACGTTTGTCTTTTTTTCAACCGGACTGTACCTATGTAACAATGATTCATTTGTGAACCATTTTGACCAGCATATGGCTAATTACAATATATCATGAAAGGGAATACATCACTGTGCAACCCCACTATGAGTAACTACACGTTTCATCATGTAAAGGGAGTTTTAAATGTAAAAGGTTGGCACTGCGTGGATGGACATGGCAGACCAGAAGACTCTTGGCCATTTAGTCAAACCAGTCTTGGTGGGTGGGACAGACCAGAAGACTCTTGGCCTTCTAGTCAAACCGGTCATTAGTAGACGATATAGATCGGATTGGTTTTAACCAAACTGGTCATGGTGGGACAGACCAGAAGACTGTTGGCCTTTTGGTCAAACCGATCATGGTGTCTGGGAAAGGCCTGAAAACTCTTGGCCTTTTAGTCAAATCGGTCATAACTGATGGGACAGGTCAGAAGACTCTTGGTCTTATAATCAAACTGGTCATGGTGGGCAATACAGACCAGAAGACTACTCTAGTCAAACTGGTCATGGTGGACGATATAGATTGGAAGACTCTTGGCCCTTTAGTCAAACCAATAATGGTGGGTTGGACAGACCAGAAAACTCTTGGCCTTTTAGTCAAACTGGTCATAGTGGATGATATCCATCAGAAAAACCCTTGAAAAAACTGGTCCTAATGGGTGAGACAGGTCAGTAAACTTTTGGTCTTTTAGTCAAACCAGTCATGGTGGGCAATACAGACCAGAAGACTCTTGGCCTTTTAGTCAAGCCACTCATGGAGGGTGAGACAGGCCTCATGGATTTCAATCAATCAACGCATTGAAAGTAGGCAGGTCAGACTAAGAGTCTGAGGCGCCCGTTTTTGCTCACTACAACAAGCGGTAATTATGTCACCACCTAACGTTACTAGGAACTACAGAGGGGGCAGTATACTACCAGTGGTCAGAGAACTGCAGCTTCTGTGAATGGCGGCCATACCCATATGTACAGCTAGCGTACAGTTTACCATTGCTATGGGCAGCTGTATGCCCACAATTTACATGGTATACCCACATGTGCTCATGTGCATGAGGCCTTACTGCTGCTAACTATATAACTGTCTAAAGATAGTTAGAAAGAATGCATTTGCTACTCAGAGGATAATTTTCCACCTGGCTCAGTCAATTTTTAGATCAACTTTTTCTGTTTGCAGGGCCCCCAATAAATTTAAATTTTGAGCAAATTTAGTAGAAATTGTATTTAATTAAAGCAGTGTTTGGTCAGTTTTAGTCAGTTTGTATGTTTGGCGATGAGTAGAAGGCTTGCTGGGAGCGTTCAGACAGGCCTGGCCATGTTTGCTGCAACATACATCCTTTAGATAAAACAGTATTACAGATAAAGGAGGGTCAGGTAGGACTGTGCCCTCTTATGCCCTTTTCGAGAGGTGGGGGCCCTGAGCAAGATTTACTAGGCCGGCAACCAATCGGAGCCTTCCTGTCAGAATATCCATAGTGAAACTTGAGAAGATTTATAACAAGTAGGTAACAGTTTCAGGCCTTGGAGAGAACATTAGTGAAAACGTCATGCTGAGAGCAATTGGGATGAACTGAGACTGCTGGAGACTGATGGGGGGGCTGGGCAGAGCGCTGAGGCCTATTCCTGGACGGACCTTTGCCCTCCTGTAAATAAAACATTCATGAGGAGAGAATGGAAGGGCTATAGGTAATGGAGTTACACAGAATGGTCCATCTGCTGCATTGCCCTGCACAGAAGGGATGAGGGGTAAACTCTGTTCAGGAGAGCTGTGACAATTAAGAGTTGTCTGTCACGGCTGCAACTAATAGCTTCAGGGTGATGAAGAAGTTACAGAGCATCTCCAGGCGGTTGGCGGATTGCTGGTGTTCTCCAGGAAAAGTTGCAGCCGTGCTTAAATCAGATTGTTTATTACCTCCATTCGGTGATATCCCATGTTTCTGTGTTATCTGTAGGGTCTCATATGTTGCTGGATGCTGCAGTGTGCTCGGACAATTTAAAATGTAATACACCTTTGTTTTATTCTTTGTTACATCTCAGTGCCGCTGATCTTCTACATCCTCTTTACTGCCACTTCCTTTCTATATGTATTACAGCAATGGTTGCGTGGCTTTTCTCAGGGCAGGTTTCCTCGTGGTGACAATGGTAGACCATGTTTACTCAATGCGGGTTGGAATGGCCACTTGTTGTCTCTATCCGAAGTCTATGTGACAGGGGGACAATACAGGGGCACAAATGGGAAACAAGGACAGAGTGTTGTCACCCTTTCCAGGAAGTGCCTGAACAAAGACCTTATTGGCAGGAACATCAGGTAGTATTTTAATGAAAATTCCAGATTTCGAAAGAATGGATATTATTTTTCAAATTAACGTGGTAAAGCTTATATGACATTTTATTGGTTGGGTTTACATCTACCTTGAAGAGGTTGGGGCAATGCCAAAATGGAGTTCATAGCCACCTTACAAGTGCTGTGAGTCTCATGGATGCAAAATGTTCATGTGTGAGGGTAGCGTGCCTTATTACATTTAGAAGTAGTGCATTTGATTAGCATCTAATGGCTATGATCTAGGACTGGCCAATTGTAACTCATGCATTAAAGTGGCTGTAAACCTGAGACATGAAATATGAAGAAAACATATCCCTGTGTGTACTTGTCTCAGTTAAGAACATTAAGTGTCATTTCTGTCTGCTTCTTCGTTCCTCAGCTATCAGCATGAGTCAGTTCTGACACGTTTCCTGACACCAAGAGAAAAAAGGTGACAGGGGAGGGAGCTTCAGCTGTTTGACAGCCTCAGCTCTGTTCCTTGTATGCTGTGTGAAAGGGGGGGTTCCCTTCCCTTCCCTTTCCTTCCCTGCCCTCTGCTCCCCCAACCTCACTTCACTTGGTATATGTGAGGGTTTACAACCACTTTAAGTTCTACTCCTAGTGTATCATGAGAATTTAGAAGAGTATGTGTTTGTTATTTTCTATTTTCCATTTGTCACATAGCCTACATTGCCTAATGCCTTAAATGGGCCTAAAACACATTTTTTTGCAAAAATAACGTCATTCAAAACTCCAAACTTGTTACAATTCAGAAAAAAAAGGATTAGAAAGCAAAAATAAAATTTTATTTGAACAAGAAGATTTATCCAGGATGGTTGTTATTTTAAATCCTCAAGGTAAAACTGGAGGTTAGTTTTGTAAGAGGGTCCAGCATGATTCATTGTCCTCCCAGTGTCACTAAACCCAAGGAGTGGAAGAGTTACTGTGCCATTAACATTCTTCCATTCTTCATCCCATCAGGAGGTATCCATAGGTCCAACCGTGGTCCATCCACCTCCCCGGCTCTAGGAGGACAATGCCTGGAATGTCGGCAATGCACGTCTATTTTTGTCACACCTATGTGTAGCCATCCATCTGGTCTTAATCAATCAGTCTCATCCAAGAGCTTTGCAGCTGTAATAATAGAGCTCCTCATCAGTGCTGCCTCTTAACACTTCTTCTGCCAGATCCCTTATAAGATGTCTGGCATGGGCGTCAAACAACTTAAAGAAAAATGTGGACCATTGTTAAGTTTATAGTTCATACCTGTGTGATGTCACAAGTTCTCAGGATTGACTTAAGAGAAGCCATTTTGTGATTTAAGACAATATTTATGTCAAGAAACACTTTAGTTATCAAGTAGCTAATTTTTCAGCTAACTGTATATGACTTGATAGGCTATATGTTTTTTTTTTTTATTATTTTATTTAGAATATTTTTTAGAGAGTGTAGCCAAAAGAGATAAGGCACCATGGAACATTAGATACAAAAAGTGCGAGTACCCCATAACGAGGCTAAGTTTTTGTTATGCTGATCATACAGCAACAGATATGGTTGCGCAATACTCTATTTTCTTGGCTGCATTCATGAGATCTGGCCACCCATTGTGATGGCCGTATCTGACCAATAAAGGTATTTAATCTCCTCTTTGACCAAAAGGAAACATTATAACTTGTTGCATGGAGAACCACTTACAAATGCTCATGTAGGCCTCATTTCACTACATCTTCCACTACAGCATTACCTTTTCCATAAAGATATCTGTTGACCCGTTCACCATTCATAGCCCTGTTATAAACAAACAAGGCCCACAATGTTCCTGGCTTATGGTTATCTTTTGTTATGGGAACATTTAGACAACCGACTAAATTGACTAATTTTGGGGAAAAAAAGTACACAAGTACATTTTGTCCTAAATGGAGATTTTACTAAAAAAGATATATATTTATATAAGATGAAACCTCTTTGTAGAAGCTGTAATTAATGTTTTTGCCCTTGATTTTATGTCAAGTCTTAAGGATGTTTTTAGGCTCAGAACAGAATCATTCATTTCAAGCTGAAAAATGGCTTATGTCAAAGGTTTCCTCTTTACAAAAGGCAACCTAATGTCTTTGTGTTCCATATTTTGTTGGGACATCTGTTGTGACTGATCTGCTTGAGTGCTGGTGGTTGGCTCTTTGTGATGACTCGCAATATCCACATGTGTTATCTCTGCACAGGATTGAAACTCTAGAGCTTTCTTGGTTTTAGGTTACTATTGCTGGCTGTACAATTTTTGGTCAATGTGAAATCAGGTTAATGTTTCTTGCTCTAATAACTCTTTTGTTAAAAGAAATGGTCAACTATGTTATTAGGCATTTGATGAATACATCGTCCAGCAAAAGTATATTTGATCCGCAAGCAAGCCTATTCGGAAAACGCTGATCTTTGGTAGAAATATCAATTGTTTTGTTGCATTTTAACAAAATGTTTGCCTATTTGGATGGTTTTAAAGCTTATTTAAAGCTGAAACACATTTTTCGTTTTGGCTAGTGAGGTGTTGAGTTACAAGCCTTGTCAGGTTTTTATTGTTGTCCATGTCCCCGCTGGGGAGATTTACTCTCTCTGACTCAACGGTTGTGTCTACAAGACAGGAAGTAAAGGGAGGTCTCCTCAAAGGAACACAGAGGGCAAAAAAAAACCCCACAGGGGTTGTAACAATTCTCCACTCTAGGGGTAGGCATGAGTAAGCACTCAGTCCTGAGTGCGAAACGCGTCAGCTTACCTGTACTTTCTGCATGACAGTCTTGTTATTTTGATGATCCCATTTTTTCAATAAAGTGAAGTTTTTTGACTACATCCGGTGTGCGGCATCCAAATCTTCTCCTCCATTCAAGCCTGCTAGGGGTAGGCAACCTCGGCACTCCAGTTGTGGTCAAACTACAAGTCCCATGAGACATTGCAAGACCCTGACAATCACAGGCATGACTCCTAGAGGCAGAGGCATGATGGGATTTGCAATTTCACCACAGCTGGTGTGCCAAGGTTGCCTATCCCTGCTCTACTCTAGCCAAAGCTAAAAAAAAAAAAAAAGTTTGGCTTTAGATATACTTTAAGAATCAATAAAATATGAATACCTCCAGAAATGTATCTTTTATTGTTTGAAAGTATGAAAAAGTTATGGTGCACATATCAATAGATTAATACAATTTTTTAGATATGTTTACATTGTATTTATATATTCTGTTAAATACAACTTATTGTTCTGTGTTGTTAGCCATTTTAGACTGAAGAACACCTATTGGAGGTTCTATTGAGGTAGTAGACAGGAAGTCAGCTGTGCATGGGAAAATATTGTTCTCCAGGACCAGCTCTTTATTTGTTATCCTTCTTTCTAAAAAAACATCTGAAGCTCTAAATGACTTCTTCTTATAAGTTTACTTGAAATTTTACTTTATGTGTGGGACGGCTAGCCAAGTTCCATTTTATGATCAACGCAGGCTATGACCGTTAGGTGATTTATGTGTGTTAATATATTTTATCCTTGGATTACAGAGGGTTTTGCATCTCTTAGGCCTTCTGCAGCCTTGGGGGTCTCAATCCCATTGAATTGCATGCTCATCTGGTGAGGGATCAGTCATTTGCATTGCATTGCCATTCATCAGGTGAAGTTTGCTAAGTATCAGCTGGTGATACACAGGAGGTCGGAAGAACACATGGCCATTCCTTTCAGCTAACCGTTCTATTACTTTCTCCACCAGCTTATGCAGGGAATTGTGGTGGGGGGGATGGACACATTACAGCCATAGAGGCGTGTGCATAACAATACTTACCTCTGTCCCTTTCTCCCTTTTGTGCTTTTCACGTCAGGGATGTTTTGCTGGGCTGCCCGGGTAACTGCTCTGAAAGGTTGCAATATCTCTTGTGCAAAGAGTTTTGTGACTGAGTGCCCCCTGACATCACCTTTTGTTCTATGGAGGTGTTTGATCCTGTCCCCTTTCTCCTGGAGAAAACAAAAATCCCTTTCCCAACCTTTAACCTCTTCAGAGCTGGGGAAGTTAAACAGAGACAAGGAGGGAAAAAGTTTCGAGTCATTGTCAGGAGCGATTCGGGTTTAAAAAGTGAAATCCTTATTTTCTAGTCTAAAGAAAAACTTCAAATCACTTTATTTGGTTTTGTTTTTATTGGTTCTTGCTTAAAACATCAATAGGCTACGTCTACACCTCTGCATTTTTCATGTGGTGCTTTTTAGGTGCATTTTAAGTATATTTGAAATAAGTTATTATTCATCCTTACAAAGGGTTTGTCTTGCTGGAAACCAAACCAAAGGTGCCTCATGTAGACCCTTGTAGGCCTACATGTAGGGCCTTTAGGGCCCCTTTCAGAAAGACACTGCAATGATAGTAGAGGCCAACTCACAGCCCATGGCAATGCACCACAAAGCACATACTGGTGCACTTTCTTGTCTGTTGCAAGCCCATTCATAATGAAGAGTCTGCCTTAGCGCAATGCAAATTATGACATAATGTGCATTCATCTACAGACATCGCCATTGCTCACCTGACCGGTATACACCCAGGTTCAGGGTACAGAAACAAAGGGTCTAGTTTTTGCAAAAAAAAACTCCATTGTTGACGTTCCTTCAGCAGGTCATAAAGTAAAAGTTAAACATTTCAGAACCAACAGGGGCCCCTTCATCGGGCAAAGTGACATCATCAAAGTAATGTCACTTTTCCTGATGAAGAGACTCTTGGTGGTTCTAAAACATTGCATTTTGCTGTTTAGCATGCTAAAGGAACATCGTTAACTGGGGTTTCTATTGCAGAAGATAAAGGTGCCATAAACAGGCCTGCATGTACTGCACTTTAATCTGTAGAATTGGTGTTAATGATAAGTAAATGTATATGAATCATGATTGATTGAGTTCCTGTATTGAATACTCATACATCATCATTATCATCATCACTACCTGCTGCATTATTAAGTGGCACAACAGATATGAGCGTTGGTTGCCACAATCAAATATCGTTAGGGTCAACCAACACTCACGTGCATTAGAACTGTTTCTACAACAGTCCATCAAATCTTTCAAGGTATCAAGTTGCTGGTCATATTCTTTTTTTTTATTTCCCTTAAAGAGACTTTCTCAATATCCCAACAAAAATTGTACCTGAATTTCCCTGCAATAGAAGATACAGTATTCTTGATTTTCAGCCTGTGTTTTCTTACTTTCCTTCCATTCCAGCACTGCAGCCTTTGTAGGACTCCTTGATACTTCTGGGAGTGTTGGATGACTATGTTCCCCACCACGCACCATGACTCCTTCCTCCAGCCCATACACCACCATAGGACTTTGCAGTGATGTAGAGGTCGGAGGATGGAGCCACAGAAAGTGGCGGGGGACTCCTGGAAGAGTTGAGTGCAGAAGGGACTGACAGAGGCTGCAGTGCTGGATCAGAGAGATGGTCGGGAAGATGGACCATTGGGGAGGTTAGTATAAAAACTCTTTTCATGCTGGGAACTCAAGATACAGTTTTGTAAAGGGACTGCCAGGGTTTCTTTATGCTGATAGGACATTTACATTAGGATTAAAGTTTACCTTTTAGACTGTTGCCCAATCTGGGATTACTTTTGACCTGTCATGGCTCACCTTGGCCTAGAAAAAAGAGCTGATCCATCCAAATAGCTTTGCCCGATGAGTTGCCTTTATACACCTTAGATAGGGCCTGAATCAGGGGTGTCTGCACAGAGCATAAAGATGAACATCCAACCAATATGAATGTGTTTATGGAGCAATGGTTATACTGAAAAATTGTGCAAAATCTGATCTTCCAGCTGCCGTCACCTCAGTTTGTATGGCTGCTGCTTTCTCTGTCTTTAAGTGATCCCTGAAAACCCACCTGTTCAGGGAAGTCTATCCCACCTCTACCAAACAACTCAACGCTACTTTCTCGGTCAACTCACCTCCACACAGTTACAATATTACCGTATGTATCGCTAGCCCCTACTTTTAGATTGTAAGTTCTCAAGAGCATGGCCCTTCTAACCTTCATTTCTTGAATTATATTGTACCTGTACTGTCTCCCTTTTAAAACTGTTGGTGCTATATAAATCCTGTATAATGATAATATCTATAGACACTACTATAATTCCATTTATGAATGAATACTTCCTTGTACAGAGGATCAATGTTTGCTGACAACATCATAACTACAAACTTATTTAAAGAATATAGTGTTTGTATGAAAATGTTGCACTTAACGATTGCAGCCAATCAGTAATAGGCTTTTATGTATCTAGCGCAAGCTAGGAAGGGCTAGCAGGTGGGTGATTGGCTGCTTTTAGCTTAGTAGAAATTTGCTGTAAAATACAACATTACTCTGTAACTGTGACTTTAACATTATTATTAGAAAAGGGGACAACCAGGTTGTAAGGGAAAAGCAAAGCTGCTTAGTTGGATTATTTAACAAAAAGCAACTTAAATCTTCCACACGGTGACCTATATACCAATCACCATGCTGCTTGTAGCGGCCGTGTAGGGGTTAATGAATGGCTCTCCGTGTAGGTTTTTTTTTTTTTTTTTTGAAAATTGAATTTTACTGCAACAAAGTAAAATATAACGGCCCCCGCGAGACAGTATTACAGCCACGATATTGTTTTCTGTGCTGATGTCATCTTCACACGAATGAGCTTAAAACAAAAGGCAAAACAGTCCGAACCAATATCAGTGTGTGAAAGGAAATCTACTGAAATGTTTAGCACAAGGTGTACTGATAAAAGTCAAATATTCCAACAAAATAGCAATCTGAACAGTCGGTGTGTTCTTTGTTTATGTAATGCTGCATTTTAACAAAAAAAATTGTTTTACCAAAAACTTCTTTAAACATTTTTTTTAAAGGTTTACAAAGTTTGCACTATTTTTTAATGTCCATTGGGTTTGTTGGGTTAGTCATAGATTAAAGGAGAAGGATGGTAATTTGGAGCATCCAATCGGAAATGATCTTTTACTGATTTGAATACTGTAAACTTAAGCAAAATTTGGCACTATGAATTGTGACATTTTGATCACCAATTGTTGGTATTTCCATTGCCTAAAGGTCTGTAAGTAAAGGAATTTGATAGCTGCCATTACTGACTTGTTTGTGCAAAGTACTAGTAGTAGGGTAGGGTAGTAGGGTACTAGTAGGATAGCAATCCTTATCCAGGCTTCACTGCGTAGAGCAGGGGTAGGCAACCTGGGGCCCTTCCAGCTGTTGCAGAACTACAAGTCCCATCATGCCTCTGGGAGTAATTGTAACTGCCAGCCTTACAAAGCCTCATGGGAAATGTAGTTCCACAGCAGCTGGAGGGCCCCAGGTTTCCTACCCCTGGCGTACAGTGTTAGTGACCTGGAACTAGGACACAGCCAGTAAAGTTTAAAGCCAGTCATAGACAGTTCCAATCTTGGCCGGTTCAGCAAGGACCAACCGATAGTTGAACAATAAATGGGCAGGCTGAGTTTACTTGTGGTTGCAGGAAAGAAAATTGCTCCGTCTATGGTGTTAAGGGTGCACTTCGGTATGGTTGAACTGAACCATACCTGAGTTTGATTGTCCAACATCCCCACTCTGCCGCTGGTGTGCACTCACACTGGGCAATACGCAAGTGTTCCTGGGCACACTTACATCATCACCCTGCCAACCAGACCACGGTGATCTCTACTGCTAATCTATGTAGAGTTCTGCACTCACACTGAACTGTACCGTACCGACCGATCGATCTTCCACAATCGCGCGTTACTGCATGAAATTAACATCACCCATGTCATTTAGATCCTAGTCCCTTCATGGATAGTATTAGCCATTAATCTCTTCTACAGACGTGAATGGAAGAGAAAGATTAATCATTCATTCATGAGAGTGTTGGTTGATTTTTCCTATTTTAAGTATACCCTTCCGAGACTAATCTCATGAGACTAATCTCTCAGCAATCGCCCAACAAACCCCTGTAGTAACATGACCAGAGGTTTATTCTCTAAGAGATTCTTATAACCTCTGAGATTAGAAATCATACCTTCAGCTTTACCCCCCCCAACAGGGACTGCTGGGATATGTAGTCTCACCGCAATTGGCGAGCCACAGACTGACTTATTTACTGTAGGATATCAATTAAGAGATGTTTTCTGGTTGGGTTCCAGTGTCATTATATGTCATTTTTGATACATTTCATGAGAAATGTCCTTTATGGTAACTTAGGAATAAAATATTACTGTATAACATTAGCAACAGAGATCATTTAAATCTTTCAAATGGCATTCCATGTTTTTCAAATCTATACCTTTTCTTTTTACTATGGTTTGCTTTCCAGTTGTATTTCCATAAATATTGGTAATTTTTAAAATTAATTTTTACTTTACTTAGGGCTCAATTTGGGTACAAGCCTGTGCCTAGAGATGTGTTTTTTTTTTTTTTTTTTTAGTAGCATTAGGCAGGTGCATTGTCATGTATTAAAGCAGTACTCGATTCACCCCCCGCCATGTTTTTTAATACTTGCCTATATCCTGGGGTTCTCTTCAAAACACTGCACAGTGAATCCAGCCTTGTCCAGATGCCATCAACTGTTCAGGTGACATACACCGGGTTTCGTGGCACCATCTTGGTCATCTTCAGCTGGTGGCCTCTCCCAAGTGAAGGCAGCCGGCTCCGATGATGCACCAGACCTGCTCTGATGATGCACCAGACCGGCCCCTTCGGATTTAATGTCAGTATTCCAGAAGGCTGCAAGACCAGTTACACACCATTCTAGCCTAGGTTGGAATAGCAGTGGGTCTGAGGCCAAAAAAAAGTAAAAAAAAATAGAAAAAAAAAATAAAAAACTTCAAGCAATTCTGTATGGGGAGATATTTGGGAGTTAAGTTCTGCTTAAACGTGTGATTCCTTTGTGTTTTTCAGTTTAGAGTTTTGGAGTACATAAGGCTAACAGCCATTGACCAAGGCTTGTTACATACCTGTTGCCAATGCATCATGTTATATGCATTTTGATGTGCTGCCGTTGACTTCCATGGGCCTACCAACACACTAAAATGACTTAAAAATCAAACATGTTGTATTTTTGCACCACAGAGCTAAAATAGGAACAGCCATATTTTTAAAATGGGGAAGATGGACATATATATACGTTTTAGAGTTAAAGCACAATGGTGTAAACGGGCCTTTAAGCTTCTAAACTGTCCCGGAATTTCTCATTGCGTCGCTGCGTTTATTTACAAACTTGGTAAGTGTTTGTGGCACCTCGCAAGGATACTCTGCTTGGTCTGAACCCTTCTGAATTTCGTCGTTGTAGTATCACAGTTACAAGGCGGCAAAGAGAGGGCGGCAAGAAGCAGGGGGAGAGCGTAGGCTGGTTCTCGAGGAGCTCTGTGAGTGACATAAAAATGGTTCCCATATTTCACGGCGTCCAGTATGCAGCACCTGTTCTCGGCTCATTCCCCAGTCATAACACTGGAGACATTCGATTCTGGGAGTTAGAAAAAAAAAAAATTAAGAAGAGTTATCAGCCAAGGGAGTAACTACATGTGTGTATGCAGTGACTAGCAGGTGCTGCCGGCTGGCTGAGTTAGTGACCAAAAAAGAAACATTTATATTGGATATATATATATATATATATATATATATATATATATATATATATATATATATATATATATATATTAAACCACTATCTTTATTGCTCTTATTCAGTGATATCTCAGACCTCTTCAACTGGGCTTGGTAGCTCTTTGTTCCCTGACTTTTGGCATCTAATGAGGTGATGGAACACGCGGTGGTAATTTATTTATTTATTTATTTATTTCGGGTACTTATAGCGTCGTCAATTTACGCAGCGCTTTACATATACATTGTACATTCACATCAGTCCCTACCCTCAAGGAGCTTACAACCTAAGTTTTCCAACACACATTCATACATATACTAGGGCCAATTTAGACAGGATCTGAATAACCTACCAGCATGTCTTTAGAGTTTTTGCTCAGGACAGTAAACTATAGCAAAGTATCAAAATGTATCGCTTATCTTTATATTGAGATCTAATTGGCTAACAAATACAGAATAAATTGAAAAACAAAATAGTTTTTTTTTATAATTTTTTTTATATGAAATTTTCTTTATTTCTTGTTTATATTTTTTATTTATTTTTGATTGGCTAATAAATACAGAATGGATTAAACTAAATAGTTTAATTCAATTTTATTTTTATTCAATTTTTTATAACATATGACATTTTCTTTATTTTTTTATATATATTTTATTTTTCTTTAATATAATAAATATATTATACAGAGAATTATATATATATATATATATATATATATATATATATATATATATATATATATATATATATATATATATATATTTATATATATATATATATATTTTTTTTTTTAATTATATATCTTATTTTCCTGTTGACTGCCATAATTTTTTATAGTACCGTAATATTTTTTTCTATTGTTGTTTATTCTTTTTATTGTATGTTTTTGCCATTAAAATACATTACTAAGAAACCGATACAAAACTTTATCTGGTGCATGCGCCTTTCAATGCACTATTTTTGTTTTCTTTTATAGAACATGTTAAAAAAAAAATGTGAAAGTGATTTCAGTTCAAACTCCATATTTCAAAGGGTATTTTTGTTCTGAAATTCTTCAGGATGACCTTCACTAGCCGTAGCACTCTTGACATTGTAGTGGATGTGAAATGCATGAAACATAAAGCTGATTCTTGGTCGTGCTCTCATTTCCAGAATAAGTTACAGGAAACTGAAAGGTTCGGAGTGTGTGTTCAGATACATTGTTTGTGTTTTCAGAATCACATTACTCTGATAAGGAGTGGAGGAAGGTCTGATGAACACTGGGGCCAATGTGGGTTTGCGATAGAGTGATTAGTAAGGGGGAGAAGTCATCTACGTCACTGGTGACCAATCAGGAACCAGCTTTCAGTGGTAAAATGGACAGATACAGGACTGATGACCATTGGGCGAATACCATCAGTTTTCGACCTGTAGTGCTACCATACAACACGCCCATCAATCACCTCTTAGGTTTCAACTACATGCCTACTTGGAGGCTCCTTCTGAAGCTGCTAATTGGTTGGTTTCAGAGAAGTGTCCTGGAATGAGCATGATGTTAGAAGTTATAGCAAAATCGTCAGTCCTGGGTCAACAGCTCAGAAGGTACCACCTTCCTACCCACCCACCGGCCAACCAGGACTGCAGGACAGCCACCACTTTAAGGAGAGCTCATAGTGGCAGCCCACACATTTCTCTTAGCATGGGTTTCCTTTAGTAGAAAGCAAAATAAACTTTTTAACAAAAGACTTTATATCAGTGTTATAAGAGAACGGGTACTACTGATGCTGATTGAAAAGAAACGAAACCATCAAGGTGTGCATTAGAAGCTGCAGAAAGTCAGACCTCGTTTCCTGGCTGGAGGGCCTCCAACATCATCTAGCAGGGTCTCCAAACTACGGCCCTCCAGCTGTTGCGGAACTATACGTCCCATGAGGCATTGTACAGCTCTGACATTCACAAACATGACTAGGCATGATGGGAATTGTAGTTCCTGAACAACTGGAGGGCCATAGTTTGGAGACCCCTGGCTGCTGGCCCTCCTCTTACATTAATTGGATTTCGGTCCTTCAATCACGGAGGCTCAGCATCACATGTGGGCCTTACCTAGGGCGGTCTGCATGCAAATACACCTTGCCTAGGAATCAGGGCCGCTGATAAGGCAGTACAGCCAGCCCTCCTGTACTGGGCCTGGGCCCCATCAGTTCAAAAGGGGGGCCCAGGCACCTGCTGAGCAGGAGAACCAGCTACATTGTCTCATTGCAAACCCCTTTCTGTCTCCCACTGCAGCGCTGCCAGCTTCACCTCCTCTCCCTCCCTCTGGCTGCACTGCAAGGAGGTTGGTTCTAGCACATCTGCTGTCATTTATTGGCCCCTTCCTTTCCTGAATGAACACAGTGAGCAATCAGTACCAATCACTCCTGTGTCCATTCATCATGGAACCATAGTAAACTGTGTTTAATATGCTTCAGTTTGTGAAAGCACAGGAAGCCTCAGAGGGCTTCATTTTCATTCATGTGTGTAGCTGAGGCTGTAGAGAGAGGGACTAATACATCTTTGTCCTCAGTCACCTTTGGCCGGGGGGGCCAGGGCCTTGTCAGGTAGGCTGTATGAGGGCCCCGTGATTTTAAACAGCCGCCCTGCTAGGAATGCCCACTACTCCAGACCGATGCCCACATGTCATGGTATTTTGAAATCTGCATAACTCCTCTGAAGATCCAGCCCACTGCTTGCATCAGGCCTGAAGGCTGTTGACGGACGGCAGGGGGCTGGCTTGTTTTTAGGAGGCTATGAGTGACACCCTACCGCCCCTCCCACCAGTCATGATCTGCCTGCATTGCATAGAGAAGCACAGACGCCCAGTGATGACATCATTGGGTCTAAAAAAAGGTATATATGAAAAACAGAAAGGTTTTAGTCATTAATTTCATTAGCGTGTGAATGAAATGGGAAAGGTGGAGCCAGGGAAGGCAAAATAGCAGATTAAACTTCAGCTTGAACCAAGGACCCTGCAAAATCAGAAGTGCCAACCACTTTATAAAACAATCCGCACTCATCATTCTCACTTTTTTTTCTTGCCCTTCCTAATCAACGGTCATTCATCAGCCTATGGTTAATCTTTATTAGGCTAGGTTTAGATGAGCGGTTGGGCAGATGAGCAGTTGCATAGCTTCCAACTGTCCCTGATTTGGAGCAATGTCCCTCTGTCCCTCTTTCCTCCTCATTTGTCCCTCATTTTGGTCTGATCCATATAGTTATATATAAAATTTTTTTTTATTTTATTTATTTCAGGTACTTATATAGCGCCGTCAATTTACGCAGCGCTTTACATATACATTGTACATTCACATCAGTCCCTACCCTCAGGGAGCTTACAATCTAAGGTCCCTAACTCACATTCATACATACTAGGGACAATTTAGACAGGATACAATTAACCTACCAGCATGTCTTTAGAGTGTGGGAGGAAACCGGAGTACCCAGAGGAAACCCACGCAGGCACAGGGAGAACATGCAAACTCCAAGCAGGTAGTGTCGTGGTTGGGATTTGAACCAGCGACCCTTCTTACTGCTAGGCGGAAGTGCTACCCACTGCACCACTGTGCCACCCATATAAAATGCACTATTTATATATCAAAAAGTGTTTTCCAGCACTAAACCTTTCATCTGATTTCTAAATTGCTGCATTTGTAAATTCCAAAAGCCAATATAAAGGAATAGTAGTGGTAAAAAGAGCACTTGTGGGTTTAACCAATCTTGTTTTTTTGTACAATTCTCCTTTAAGGGGGCGTGGCCAGGAATGAGTCCTATGCCTGCATACTTTTGCTGATAGGTGTCCCTCATTCCCATCTCAAAAAGTTGGGAGGTATGCAGTTCAGCTGTGTTTTTAACACCCCCCCCCCCAACCGCCCCCCCTTTCAGCTGCAATGGCAGCAGATGAGGGTGTTTACATGCTGCAGTCGCAATGCCTGCTTTGTGCCCACGCCAAAAATTGTCCAATGTGTTGAGATTGGTGTACAGCAAGGCGGCTGATGTGACCGCCCCGCAGTTGTGTGCAATGCATGTGATTGGTGAATGTTCAGCAAAAATCGCCTTCTCGCCACCTGTCAATCGCCTCTTGAAAATTGATCTGAACTTGAATCACTTTTCAGAGCAGTGGCGTTTTTTTAGCGGTTTCACGCCTGTGGCAGAAACAATCCCAGATGTCATGATTGGTGGGGTGCAAGTGCACCGGACACAACCAATGAAAGCACATGGGAAAGTGCTGTACAGTGTAATACACATGGTTGCGGCGCATTGGTTTGGCACCGCCTGTCAATCCCCTCCGTAAAGCGATCTGAACGCAGATAGCTCTTCAGAGGAGCAGCAGGTTTAGACACACGTCTAAATCATCTAGCCTTAAACACACCAGTAATCTCTTTGAATTTCAAAAGCTCACCAGCGGAAAGACACGACAACAAAAAAAGTTGGCATGGAACTTTAATTTCCATGTTCAGAATTCAGAATCTTCCCCCCCATCCCTCTCCTTCATATGCTCCATCACTTATAAATATTCAGACTTCCTCCCCAGCCTTCGGAGATGAAACGTTACTCTGTAATAAAGAAATAAAAAAAAAACACTTAAAAACTTGCCGCCATAATGCCGATCATATAAAAAAGAGAAAAAAAAAATTGTTTCCCGTAATATTTTTTTTACCAACTGTGCCCTTCTCGCGAGGGCTGGTTTTATTCAGGACGATAAAAAAGATGAAATATTCACAAACACTTTTTGAAGGATCACCGGAGAGAAATAAAAACACATCCTTATGTCAGGCTTGTTAGAGAGGGATTAAGAAACGGGTAATTATTTCGGCGACCTTAATTGTCGCTCGGCAGGAAAATGTGTAATTGGGGGGCGAGCATTTTTTTTTGGCGAGCGGGCGCACCTGCAGCACGTCGCACAGTATAATGTCAGCTTTCAGCGCGCGACCGTGCCAGGTTCTGTCGCTACCAGTCACAGCGACGCTCTGAGAACACTTTGGGCTGCTGGATAATGCGGCTTCTGTGTAGGAAAAGAAGAGAGCATTTTGCACGACGCACAATGGAATGTGTAGACCAGACACAAGCCCCATTATGTTTTTAACGCCTACCTTCAGTGCGACTCGGCTCTACACAGTTTGAGGTTTCATTGTTGTGCCATAATAGCCCTGTGCACATATGAAACCCCCCCCTATTATTCGGCTTATTAAGGCAATACTGACTTTATTATCAGGCTGCGGTTTGGGCAAGGGCCCTTGTATAGGGCCAGTTCTGCGGTCGCTCACATTTTTTGATGCATCACAGCACAAAAAGCGTAGTTGTGTCTTCAATGTGGCAAAAAAAAAATGTATGCAGAGCCATCTGCCTATTAATGTTTAAAGCTGAACTCCAGCCTTGGTTTCTGTCTTGCACTGTTGTACAGGCTCCTTTGCTGTACTGAAATTGCTTGCTCTGATTTGGCTGCACACTGTGAGCTTCAGATAACGTGCATAAGAAGCTGCAGCAAGTCAAACAGAGCCTGCTTCATTTTTTTGTTTGGAGGACTTCCAGCACCATCTAGCCCAGCCTTTCTCCACCTTTGCAGCACAGCAAGGAACCCTTGAAATAACTTTCCAGTCTCAGTGAACCCCTGCTAACAATCTACAAGTCATGGGGGTTGATTTACTAAAACTGAGTGCAAAATCTGGTGGATGGTATCCAATCAGCTTCTGAATTCAGCTTGTTCAATTAAGCTTTGACAAAAAAAAAAAAAAACCTGGAAGCTGATTGGTTGCTATGCAGAGCTGCACCAGATTTTGCACTTTCCAGTTTTAGTAAATCAATCCCATGATATATTAGTGTAATGGTCCTTGGGCTCCTTACACTTGTGGTCTTTGGGAAGAATGACCCGATAGCTAAAATGATCAATGGAGTCAGTGAGAACTTCATTGCTTAAGGAACCCCAAGTAAATCAATCCCATGATATATTAGTGTGATGGTCCTTGGGCTCCTTACACTTGTGGTCTTTGGGAAGAATGACCCTCTTACAGATAGCTAAAATGATCCATGGAGCCAGTGAGAACTTCATTGCTTAAGGAACCCCAAGCAACGTCTAAAGCAGCCATTCTCAACCAGGGTTCCGCAGAACCGTAGGGTTCCTCCAGAGGTGGCTAAGGGTTCCTTGCGCTGTGGCTAACTGACCTATCATGTGATGGTGCCTGCTTAGTCCCAGGTCCAACACCACTTGACAGAGCCAGAGCCATATCTGGGAGCACCAACGGAGCGGGCAAATTCTCCAAGACTACCACTGGACTACTTTTAGCAGGGGTTCCCTGAGACGTGAAAATGATTGCAAGGGTTTCTTTAGGGTAAAAAGGTTTGAGAAAGACTGGTCTAAAGAAACCCAATGGTTCCATAGAACACTGGTTGAGGAACTAGTCCTTTACTCCCCAGTCTTAAGCCGATCATAGATGATGTTCTCCAAACCACAGTCAGTGTTGATGGGGCAATGCCTTCCATGGAGCTATTGTGTTCTTCCAGCAGGGGGCATGGGGAGCCATCCCTGCCAGGAGAACACACAGTGATTATTGCTAGTGGCTATAGCTGCTGGCAATAATTGCATGAAAAATCCAGCATGCAGGTTGTACCCAAGTCGATTGATAGAACAACTTGGGTACAATCAGCCTTCCCCTGCATTGTTCAAATCTCGCCCAGTCCCTGCTGAACCGGCTGAGATTCTAACCATTTATGGCGGGCTTTAGTGTCCTTGGCCCACCACCCCTTTCACTCATTGGATTTCACCTCTTTCAATCATGGAGGCTCAGGATCGCATGTGAGCCTTACCATGCAATTACAAACTGCCTAGGAACACCCACTCTTCTAAACTTACACCCACCCAAGTTGTATTAATATTTGCATAGCTTCTCCCAAGAGCTAGACTGGCACCCACCCATGAAGGTGTTTGAATATTTGCATTGTCCCTCCCAAGAGCCATACTGACACGCACCCATCAAAGTGATTTAATATTTGCATAGCTTCTCCCAATGGCCAACCCACTGCTTGCATTAGGACTCTTGAGAGGAGTATTGAATCAGGGTGCTGTGATGTCTTCAGGAAGCAATCTACAGCACCCTACCGGCCTCTCCCACAGGGACTGTAATAAGATATGAAAATGGAAAGGTCTTAAATCAAAATGTAATTAGCATGTTGATGGGAGGGAGGAGATTTAAGGCTCAATTTAAACATTAAATTGAACCTTAAAGTGTATCTCTAGGCTAGCCTTTTTTTTTTTTTTTTTTTGATAATGTGGGACGGGTTAAACCCTCTGTCAGGTTTTTAATGCTATCTGCATCCCCATTGGGGAGATTCACCCATCTATTTGTCCAGAGGACCACTGCATTGTCACAGAGAAAGAGAGTGATGGGAAACCCAAAATCTTAGCTCTGTGCCCTGAACAAGAAATAAGTGGAAATCTTCTAATGGTTACAGCTGTTTCGGGGACAACTGTCTAAGGGGGATTCTCCTCATTTTGGGAAATTTCCTCTAGCTTCCTGATTTGTCTCTGAGACAGGAAGTGATGGGAAATTTCCCCCAATGGTTTACAGAAAGCAAAAAATAAACTGGCAGGGCTTTAAACCCTTCCCTGCTAAAACTAAAATACAAAAAGGTTTGGGCTATACCTACACTTTAATGAGAAGCCAACAGTATTTTGTTACCCATCACCTCAGTGCCGAAGCTTTGATTCCCAATCTAAAGGGGGGGGGGCTATCCTTGAATTAAACATATTACTTTACAATCTCCCACCTAGGCGGACAGGACACAGATCACTAGATGGGGGGAGCAGGATGGGAGGTCATTAGATATACCTAAGTTTAAAGGACGAAAAAGAGTGGGTATCAGGCATCAGCTGCATGGTAACGTTGGCTAGAGGTCCGCAGCCTAGGCAGGAGGCGGGGCAGTGACACAACATCAGGGGAATTTGATATTCTGAAAAATCTGGCTATTGTCCTATGTGGTCATGTAGCCCAGCAGGGTCAGGTTGTGCATTATTTTACAAAGCAGTTTGTACATATGTGTTTCATTTCTTTATTTGGCTAAATTGACCCTTTTATGTCTAAAAACTGGTGCAAAAAAAAACATGTGTTGTCGTAGCAACAGTCAGATTCCATCTCTCATTTTTCTCTTGCGAAAACATGGAGTTAGTGTCCCTGGTGGGAATTCAAACTAGTACCGCGGTCCTGAAAGGCAAAAGCGCTAATTACTTAGCCACCATACCGCTGGGGTTGAAACATGAAAAGAAGGATGTGATTGGCTGCTGTGGGTATCACGGCTATTTTCTTTGCTCCAACTGTTATCAAAGAGCAAACAGTCATTTTAAAATTAGCACATTTAGGGCTTGCTTTTGTTCGGATCCATACCAGTTCTGTTATCACTTGTAATATAGATTACGGAATTACTGCCAATTGAATTTTGTGTTATTTGTAATAAGCATTGGCCTGGTAGTCTACAAGGTTTGAGGTTGGTTTTAGGCTGGCAATGCACAGCGATTGTGTTGGCAATTTTTTTTTTTTTACCAGTCCTTCAGTTTTCCACCCTAGCCAACGGCCACTCACTTTTCTATTTGCTTCCCAGTTTCAGGCAACCATTCAAAAATTCATTAGAATTAGGATGAAATCACTTGTAAGCAGTTTAATATATGCAGGCGAATATCTGTGGCTGAAACTTATATTTGTTAAAGAGGCCCTGTCAGGTTTTTAAGCAAACAAAATGCTGCAACTTCCATCAGTTTCTTTGGCATTTAATTCTTCTGAGAATGTTAGATGCCTGTGTCCCCTGCTGCAGGCCGTGGTTCCATCCACCGATTCTTACATCTCTGCTGAGTCCTGTATATATGTGGGGGTTGGGGGGAAGGCACCATGGTGCAAGAATGGGGGACACTGGCATCTGATACTCCCAGAAGTGTCAAATGCCAAAGAGGATGGAACGTAGGGGAGGTAGGAGACACAGGCTGCCAGAGAGATTCTTTTTCTTATATTTTAGGGAAATTATGTTTTATTTTGTTTCTAGAGGTTCCTAGGGGTTCCTTGAGCTGTGGCTGATTTTATGGAGCCTGCATAGTTTCAAAGTCAATACCACTTGGCACAACCAGCTGCATGATACCAATGATCTTTTATAAAAAGAAGGCACCTCCTTTTTCATTTCTTTATGATTCTTACTTCAGAATTCTAGTAAGTGTTTTTAATCCCTTAGCAATAAATAAGTCGTGGTGTTTCTTCACCTTCGGCGCCTTCTTTTTGTTTTTTCTTCCTCCGAGTTGTTGCTTACCTCTTGAAGTGCTGCTCTAGTGCTTATTATTGACTTTTATCAGCCAGATCCACATTCATCTTTTTGGGGACATCCTCTCTGGTTAGATGCTGTTATCCAGAGGTGCCCTTCATCCTCTTACCCCAATGATATTTTATAGCTGTCTGTAAGGGTGGCATTCTTCTCCCTGACCACCAATGTAAGGGGCATTCTTTCTGCTGGCTACCAAGGTAAGGGGTACATTCTACCCCTGACCAGTAATGTAAGGGGAGGCATTCTTCCCACTGACAACTATTGTAAAGGGGACATTCTTCCCAATGACCACCAATGTAGGGGGCACATTCCTCCCTCTGGCCACCAACATAAGGGGGCATTCTTCCCACTGACCACCATTGTAAAGAGGACATTCTTCTCAATGGCAACCAATGTAAGGGGAGCATTCATTCAACTGGCCATCAATGTAAGGGTCAAGTTCTTCCCACGGGCTGCCATTTTTGCCCGCTGACCACCACTGTAAGAAGCATTCTTCCCACTGACAACCCCTGTAAGGAGCATTCTTTCTACTGACCACCACTGTAAGAAGCATTCTTTTCACTGACCACCTCTATAAGTAGCATTCTTCCCACTCACCACCACTGTAAAGATCATTCTTCCCACTGACCACCACTGTAAGGAGCATTCTTCCCATTGACCACCACTGTAAGGGGCATTCTTCCCACTGACCACCACTGTAAGTAGCCTTCGTCCCACTGCACACCACTGTAAGGAGCATTCTTCCCACTGGCCACCAATGTAAGGAGCATTCTTCCCACTGGCCACCAATGTAAGGAGCATTCTTTCCACTGGCCACCAATGTAAGGAGCATTCTTTCCACTGGCCACCAATGTAAGGAGCATTCTTTCCACTAGCCACCAATGTAAGGAGCATTCTTTCCACTGGCCACCAATGTAAGGAGCATTCTTCCCACTGACCACCAATGTAAGGGGCATTTTTCCCACTGAACCCTAATGAATTGGTTTTAGCAGGGGTCCCCCAAGACGTGCTAATTATTTTATGCTTTCCCCTGGGCTAAAACATTTTGAGAAAGGCTGGTTTGGAGACCTGGCAGGTCATATTTAAACATAAATATTATGTTTAGTTACACGTTAAATTTGGTAAATATTCCTGATTACATATTACCGCGTACCATTTTGTCTCATGGCAGCCATATTTCAGTCTGACCGCATAAGACACCACATGGCATGCTCATGTAATGAGACGGTCTGTAGAACAAAGGTGAAGTACAATAATGCATAACAACCAATTAGATTGAAGATTTTTGCAGTCCGGTTGGTGGAAGATGAATTATGATTGGTGGCTTTGGCATAATTGTCATTTAAAATAAGGCCAAAGGTGTAAAAGAAAAAGTGACATGGATATTCAGCTTGTAGGACTCCAGTATAACCAGATTGAGGTGACCTTTGCCACGTTACTTCATATGTGGCGCGGTGAAAATCCACTTTTCCTGACCCGTTTCCTTCACCAGCACTAAACAGGGTTCTGTCAAGCCTGACTGATCCGCCGCGCTCTCTCCCACCCGGCCCAGCAATAGTTAACAGACTTTTGGGCCCTGAGGGAGATCCTCTGTATTTTGCTATTTGACATGTTGTCATATAGAAAGAAATCAATTGGTAATTAAATGATGCACCTTGTGAAGATGACAAAAGGCATTTGGTTGCAAAAAGAGAACTGGGTTGTGAGGGGTTTGTAATGAAGGCCTAATGACTATTCATAAGAGATTTTCCGTCCGTTGATCCAGTTGACTGGAATGTTCTGCCCCCGAGAGTTTGTGCTGTCAGATTCTCTCACCTCAGAAAGCTGCCGCGATCGACGGTGTAGCTTTTGAGCGGGGATTTATCTAGTTGTTGCTGCGGGGCTGTCTTAGGTCACATGCAGAAGGCACACATCTGCTTTCCTGTAGGTGCAACCTCGGGACATAAATTTTGACTAATTTTTAATCTATAAATATGGAGGACTGACACTGAATAAGTTACCTTGCATTTATATCTCCGCCGTCTCCGTGCCATTTCACAGCAGTCCGAGAGGATGTCACTGTAATGCGTAATTAGCCTACTCATTTGTTAGCAGCCGTGGAATGACCTTTTTATATGAATTCTCACAAAAAAAAAAAAAAGCACGCATTTTCTCTCTTTTTTTTTTTTTTTTTTTTACCCCTCTCTTTTTTTTCACACCGTCAGTGTAATAAATGAGTAACCTACACTCTGTTCTTTCTAAACCTGGATGACCCCACATCCTAACACAAAAAATGCCCAGTTTTTTTGTATTTTATTTTATTTTTTGCTGAAATTTGAATCCCAGACAAAGTTTCCAGAATGTGAGTACAGTT
Organism: Aquarana catesbeiana; assembly: GCF_042186555.1. Classification (NCBI taxonomy): domain Eukaryota; kingdom Metazoa; phylum Chordata; class Amphibia; order Anura; family Ranidae; genus Aquarana; species Aquarana catesbeiana. Next base: position 373,712,196 of record NC_133329.1, read on the forward strand.
CAGTTTAGCTAAGTATGTGCGTTCAATACGTTTATTTGTGTGATAGATGATTGAAAGAAGGATGGCTACATAGACAGAACACAAGAAAAGATAGAGAGATAGATAGATAGATAGATAGATAGATAGATAGATAGATAGATAGATAGATAGATAGATAGATAGATAGATAGATAGATAGATAGATAGATAGATAGATAGATAGATTAGGAAAGAAAGAAAGAAAGAAAGAAAGAAAGAAAGAAAGAAAGAAAGATAGATAGATAGATAGATAGATAGATAGATAGATAGATAGATAGATAGATAGATAAAGAATTACTAGTTATAAAAAAATGATTGATAGATAGATAGATCAGGAATTACTAGATAGAGAATGAAAGAAAGTAAGAAAGAAAGAAAGAGAGAGAGAGAGAGAGAGAGAGAGAGAGAAAGAAAGAAAGAATGGATAGATAGATAGATAGATAGATAGATAGATAGATAGATAGATAGATAGATAGATAGATAGATAGATAGATAGATAGATAGATAAAGAATTACTAGAAAAAAATGATTGATAGATAGATAAATATATCAGGAAAGAAAGAGAGAAAGAATTACTAGATAGAAAAGAGAAAGAAAGAAAGAAAGAAAGAAAGAAAGAAAGAAAGAAAGAAAGAAAGAAAGAAAGAAAGAAAGAAAGAAAGAAAGAAAAGATAGATAGATAGATAGATAGATAGATAGATAGATAGATAGATAGATAGATAGATAGAACAAATTGATTGATTGATAGATAGATAGATCAGGAATTACTAGATAGAGAAAGAAAGAAAGAAAGAAAGAAAGAAAGAAAGAAAGAAAGAAAGAAAGAAAGTGAGGGGGGAAAGGAAAGGTTCGAGAGCTCACAGAGGATGTTACAAGGAGACAAAAAAAAAAAAAAAACACAGTAAGAAACAATTTAATGGGAAACAGATCACAGGGCCACTCAGTGGTGGATTATGGATTATTTTTGGAGAATAGAAATGTGTCACTTTAAGGCCTAAGGTAGTGGCCTTGTTGGCTTCATCCATGATCCGGTCCGGGTTCAGTAGCTGGGAATGGATCAGATCAGACGATGGGTAGGGACTATCCCCCCACACCTGGAGGATAGCGGTCTGCTGGTCCGCTGTCTATGGGATGTTTATAGGCTGCAGGCCTCTCCAGGACATATTAAGAATAATTTGTGACAGTTCTAATAAAAGCTGTAAGAAAGTGTCTCTGGTCATCACATACATTTTGCCTGTTAGCTGTACACATTCCACTTGTGGCTGAGGGAATGTTAGAAAACACGGCTTTTATCAGATTACCGCTGATTCTTCTACCCAGGAGGATAGAGAGAAAAAAGCTAAATGCATCAATTCACTTTAACTACAGCAATGGGTAATGCTTCGGTCAGAGAGGTAGCAAAAATTGAATTATGTTTGTTGAATCTCTATCCATTATTTGAACTTCATTTCGTTTGTGCTGATTCTTTTCCTGAGATTCTGTCTCTGCTTCCCACTCCTCCTGGCAGATGACTTTCCAGCGATAAGAGAGAGAGAGAGAGAAAAGAGGAATAGGAGTAAATACTGCTGACTATTGTACCATTGTATAACTACAGATAGAATACTGGGAGCTTCAGATGGGCTTGGGGTGCTGGGGGGTCTGTTGGGGGGCAATAACTCATCCTCAGCACAGTTATAAATAAAGGGTGTAGGGGGTTCAGGAATTTTTTAGTCAATACCATATTGTTCCACAGTAAAAATAATGGAGGGGTACTAGAGTTCTGTAACCATACACAATGGTACTGTCACAGTCTGCATTAGTAACCTGCCTATTAGATACAAAAAAGATTATCTAGCATTTCGTTTTCTCAAGTTGAACCTTTTTTTGATGTCTACGGGTTCGTAAGAAAAGTGTTAGAAAATTCATAATGCACAATAATAATAATAATAATACTTTTTTTTATATGTCTAGGGGTCCTTTAATAAGTGTAAGAAGATTTCAGATCTACCAATGAACAATAAAATTCACCAAAGCTGTATATTAAAAAATAATATTTATTCATTTATTACAGGTATAAAACAGTAATTATAAAATAATAACAATAATAACACTTTTTTTTATTTCTGAGGTTCTTTGATAAGTGTAAGAAAATGTCAGATCTACCAATGGACAATACATTTTTACCAAAGTTATGTAATAAAAAAGAATAAGTATTTATTACAGTTATTTAAATAAATAAAATAGTAACTATAAAATAATAAGAATAATACTTTTTTTTAATATTTCTGGAGGTTCTTTGATAAGTGTAAGAAGATTCCAGATCTACCAAGAAACAATAAAATTTGTCAAAGTTATTTAAAAAAAAATATGTTTTATTTATTTATTTATTACAGGTACTTAAAGAAGTAAAAAAAAAAAATATCAAAATAAAATAATAATAATATATTATTATTATTATTATCTATTTTTATTATCTAGCTTTGGTGAATTTTATTGTCCATTGATAGATCTAATTTGAAACAGCTGTCACACCCATCCTAATTGCAAAATTTGGTTTAAATTATTTTTGGTAGTAATTCTTTCACATTAAAAGAGGCAGGGCCTGTTAAAAAGGATCGTTTTCATACAGCAAGGGCAGCATTTACTTTAGCATACAAGTATAGATCAGGCTGTATGGCCCTTAGCCTTCTTTGTTGTGGATGCCCTAGTCTGTAATAAAGAATCAGATCAATAAGTGCGTTTGGTGTAGAATAACCACATCAAGTTGAAGTGGTCACATGAGAACTCCTTAACTCAGAAAAATGACTTTTATAACCCTCTATTCTAGCCATTCAAAATCAGAACAGGTATTTGTAATCCTTGAAAATCCAGGAAAGCTCAAACATGGACTACAGTCATAGAAGGTCTAAAAAAAAAGTTCCTTCTACACCAAAAGATTTGCCGTAAGGCCCAGAAAGAGACCAAGCTTAGCCATACATGTAATTACATCTTCAAAGTGTGTCTGTCTGTTTTGGGGGAAAGTAAGTCACCTATATCAAAGGTTAATTTGTTTATCACCTCATTACGGTTATTACATGAACCACTTTAAAAAAAAAGGCATTTAGGAAACAATAAGCCTTTGTGATGTACGAGAGGTGGAGGAGGTGGGGTGACAGCCAACCTTCAGTGTGTCAGTAATGGAACAAGGCTGTAATTCAATACATTATGCATTTCTAGGGGACTTGTGTGCCTGCATTGTGGTTACAGTGCCTCGCTGATGTCTTTCTCCTGAGCTGACAAAGTGGACAGATGAATGGACAGTTGTCAAAGAGGCTGCTGTCTTTATTAATGGACGTTGAGAGCTGTTACAAGGAATACATTAAAAATACATTAGAACATAAACCCCTTTTTTCAACTATTTTTTTCTTTTTAATAATTACATTGGGATTAGTGTTAAAGAGAACTCTAATAAAGGCTAGACCTAAACAACTGGGTCCAGTATGTATGCAACCCTTGGCACCTTCAGATCTTGCCCATCTTTACCCCCATCCCTCCTACACAGAGCACATTTAATTTTTGCTCTGCTGGAATATAATTGTAATCTTTAATGTTTGATGAGTTGACTCCAGTTGTACAGATTGAAGGGAAAACATGTAAACTTTGTAGGTCTCTTCACTCCTAGGCACTGGCTTTCTGTGTCTCAGAGTTCTGAGCTTTTCCCCTTTTCTCAAAGACCTAGCTAGACCTTCACAACTGGGTCCTGTAGTCCTGCAACCCTTGGCACCTGCGGACCTTACAAACCTTCACCCCCTTTCTTCCTATATCCCTCTTACAAAAAGCCTTTCCCCTTTTCTCCAAGACCTGGCTGGACCTTCACAACTGGGTCTTGTAGGCATGCAACCCTTGGCTCCTTCAGACTTTGCCAATTTTCACCCAATTCCTCCTACACCCCTCTTACAAAGCCTTTCCCCTGTTCTTAAAGACTTGATTAGACCTTCACAACTGGGTCCTGTAGGGATGCAACCCTTGGCACCTTCAGACCTCACAAATCTTCACCCTCATTCCTCCTTTATCCCTTGTTACAAAAAGCCTTTCCCCTTTTCTCCAAGACCTGGCTAGACCTTCGCAACTGGGTCCTGTAGGCATGCAACCCTTGGCTCCTTCAGACTTCACTAATCTTCATCTACAACCCTCTTACAAAGCCTTTCATCTGTTCTCAAAGACCTGATTAGACCTACACAACTGTGTCCTGTAGGCATGCAACCCCCTGGCACCTTCAGATCTCGCCCATCTTAACCCCTTCCCCCCTACCTGTTTCCTACAAAGCCTTTTCTTTTTTCCCAAAGACTTAACTAGAACTACCCAACTGGGTACTATAGGCATGCAACCCTTGGTACCTTCAGGTCTTGTTTATCTTCACCTCATCCCACCTACACCCCTCCTACAAAGCCTTTCCCACTTTTATCCAAGACCTGGCCACCATTTTGTCCAATGCAGCTATATTTGTTTACACACTAGTAACCAATATGTTCTGTTGACTTTAGCTTTAGCTTCTAGTAGCAGAAAAACATGGACCTAAAGTATGTGGACCACTTTAATTTAGTGATTGGGGTTTATGCTATTGGGTACAAATTTGAGGCAAAGCTGCAAGGGTGCAAATGTCTAGATGGAGTACTCTGTTTTATGGCTAACGTTTGTGTGGGACAACCTTTAATTTTATCCACAACCATTGACGTTTTGGATTGAACCACACGTTGGAGATGATGCTAACTTCAGGTTACCCAGAAAAAAAAAACACTCTCAGAACTTCTAAAATGTCAACCTCCATGGGGGAAATTTGTGAAAAAATCAACAACAAATAGGATGAAGAAAAGAACTTAAAATTAACTTAGCTTAAAAGCTAAAAATTCTAACGTTGTACTGGGTTAAAAAAAAAAAAAAAAATCCTCGAGTTGATTGCTTGTGTTTCCTCACGACATACATAATGTTCCTTCAAATCATATCATATTTTTTTTGTACCATTTACCAAGAATTGTCTTGATAAGATTAAAGTCGAATTGCTTGGGTTTTTTTATGCATTGCCTTCAGACAGCGTGTCTGTAATGTACCAAAGAAGCATTTTATTCCAAGAATAAATGTATTTCCTTGTACAGGGAAGACTTAACAAATCTTATCACTGACAGGGAAGGGATTTCTGTTACCTGGATGTGTTCTGGTACAATCTGATGCCAGTAACAGGGCCATACTACGCTATCTGTTTATTTATCATACAATTATAGCTCCATGCACTTGGCAGCCGGGAGAAAGAGTAGCAGTATGAATAATATCTAGCCTGCTAGAGCAGAGTTTCATCTGTTATAGAAGCTGCAAGAGTGGACCATCTTGTAGAGAACATAATTCTATGTGCTATATTCAATTCAGGTCAGTCCCCCCCCTCAAAAAAAATTTTGTGGCACCTACCAGCTGGGTAGACACCTTTGTAGGAACCAAAAATGACATGCCGATCCCCAGACAGATTAAAAAAACACACGCTATAATACTGCATTCACTAATAAATCAATAAAGGCATTTTTTTAATCAGTACCTGAATCTGACCTGGTATCACCTTCTTGCAATCCCCAGTACAGACTGAAAAAGCGCGGAGCAGCACAAGGGGGCCAAGCCAGTTGTGGTTCAGTTCTCATGTGCTCACAACAGACATCCCGATAGGGAGTCAACCAGTTGTGCTGCATGTGCTAACAAGGGGCTTGCTGATAGAAGGAGAGAGCAGAGTGACAGACATTCGCTGCTTCTCCTTTCACTGTCCACTCACAGGCAAACCCATAAGTGTCATATCACCACAGCAGAGAAAAGTTAGGTCTCCTACCCTGCCAGACAGAGCCATGCTGTGTAAAAATCAGAGCTGGATGGACAGGAACACAAATCTTCTGGTAGATAAAACTGCTCCCTTAGGCCCCATTCACACCTGAGCAATGCTGGCACGTTGCATTATTTTTCTCGTTTTTGTGGCACATTTTTGAAGCAGCACCATTCATTTTAAATGGGTCTCCCTCCTCTCCAAAAATGCACCAAAGAAGGTCATGTACCAAATTTTGGCACTAAACCAAGCACATTTGGCGTTGTGAGTTTTGCTATGACTTTCTGCATTTTGTTGCACAACAATCGTGGCAAAATTGCAAAGTGTCTACGTGGTTAGCACTTCCGCCAAGCAGCACTAGGGTTGTCAGCTCGAATCCCAACCAGGACACTACCTGCATGGCATTTTTATGTTCTCCCTGTGCCTGCGTGGGTTTCCTCTGGGTACTCCAATTTCCTCCCACACTCCAAAGACATGCTGGTAGGTCAATAGGCTTCTGTCTAAATTGGCCCGAGTATGTATGAATGTGGGTTAGGGACCTTAGAAAGCTCCATGAGGGCAGGGACTGATATGAATGTACAATATATATATATATATATATATATATATATATACTGTATATATATATATATATATATATATATATATATATATATATATATATATATATATAAAGCGCTGCATAAATTGACAGTGCTATATAATTATATATATATATTTTATCTTAATGCGTTCTATGCATTAAGATAAAAAGCCTTCTGTGTGTAGCAGCCTCCCCAGCACTCCCTAATACTTATCTGAGCCCCATCTCTGTCCAGCGATGTCCATGAGTCCCTTGGCCGTCCGGGACTCTCCCTGCTGATTGGCTGAGACACAGCAGCAGTGCCATTGGATCCCACGGCTGTCAGTCATAATCAGTTGGCCAATCAGGAGATAGAGGGGGTGGGGCCGAATGGCAGCTCCGTGTCTGAATGGACACACGGAGCTGCAGCTCGGCTCATGTGCCCCCATAGCAAGCTGCTTGCTGTGGGGGGCACACGACAGGAAGGAGGGGCAAGGAGCAGCGAAGAGGAACCCGAGAAGAGGAGGTTCTGGGCTGTTCTGTGCAAAACCAACTGCACATAGGAGGTAAGTACAATCACTTTAAGAAATAATGGCACCGCAAGCACGTCACATGTTTTGCTGTGATTCTGAAATTGCAGGCAAAATCGCGCAATTCTGCCCATGATTCCAGTACATCAAAGTGTGAACAGGGTCTTATCATAGGTGTGCGCAGCCTATTGCATTAGGGTGTGCACCCCAAAGCTCAAACACACACTACCGATCACTTGCGATGTTCATTCAGAAAGGAAAGGGGCCGGTAAATTACATATTTACTGGCCCCTTCCCCTACTCATCAACTCATCCTAAAACATCCCCCGCAGCAACAGCTGGGGGGAGAAGAGAGGAGCGGAGGAAGGCTGGCGGGGGGGGAGCCAGGGCAGTAGGGGGAATCTGTGCTGCACAGGGTGATTAAGGTGTGCCTGGGCACACCTGGCACACCTTGTGTGCACGCCTATGGGCCTTATACATATCTGTGTATTTAAGTGTTTGTCATTTCAGCATTAATGGTAATTAAACATATTTTCAAAAATTCATCCTTAGCTGTAATTGGCAGGGCATTGGCAGTATGGCTTCTGTGATTGGTTTATCCCAAAATGTTGGTGATGCAATGATCATGATTTTGATGGGAATATCTTGTCTCCCATTGTTCTTGGTTGGTGGCACCCCTCTCTATGTGCAGCTTTAGCTAGCAGCTTACGTTGCCCAGCCAAGTAGGCATACCCCACTTTTAAGTACCCAATGGGGTTTATTTACTAAAGCTAGAACATGCAAAATCAGGCTCACTTCTGCATAGAAACCAATGAGCTTCTAGGTTTTATTACCAAAGCTTAATTGAACAAACTGGGGTTAGAAGCTCATTGGTTTCTATGCAGAAGTGAGCCTGATTTTGCACTTTCCAGCTTTAGTAAATAAACCCCATTGGGTACTTAAAAGTGGGGTATGCCTTGTAGCATGATCCATAATGATACTAGAATATAAAAAAGATATTGGCTAATATGCATTATGCATTAACATGTATGTGAAGTCTAATAGACACCTTCACTGTACTACGATTAGGTGTCATCCTATTGGGCGCAGCGAGCACGGCAAGCAACAATCGTTTTTAACAAAATGTTTTACAGTGTGAAAATAAAATTAACATGTTTCTTTGACACTTCCAAATTTAGTAGTTTGCAGAAATACCTTTAAATAAACATGGATGCAATTTGTAGACCATAGCCCGCTCATGAACGCTTATCTATGGACCTCTATTCTGAGCAGAAATGTTGTATATTTGTAGTTACTGAGTAAAAACCTTAACAGATCGCTAATGTGAGACATTCGCCATTCAGGAAGTTCAGGATTTTAAAATTTTAAACTTAAAGACCTAAACGGTTCTATTTTATTTTTTAAGAGCGGCAAATGTTTCCCGAGGTTAAATATTTAAAACCTAGCGCACGTGTGATCTTCGAAAATTGGCTGAGCCAGTTATCTTGGGTTTCAGCAGAAGAATAACGGAGCCAATCGCACCTTAGACAAATTTTGTTTTTTAATGCAACATTTTCCTCGGTACAATAAAGGTAACCGCGCGAAAGGCTTTTTGCATTTACAATCCCCCCATCAGCTGGCCTGCGTTGTGCCAGATCCTGTTACGACTAATGGCCCCTGACAGTTTCCCAGTTAAAAATTATACATTAGGGTCACTTTCCCTTAAATTATCTATTATGTGCCAGCTGTTCACAACTGTACCAGTCTCAGTGCCGATCCAGTGCCAGGCACGGCTCCTTCCTTGCAATGTCAATGACAAGAGTACGCAAGATAAAGTTTATTATCTACATGTTGTACCTTGGTGGATTGCACGTCGGATATATCCGCGGTTTGGGGACGGCTGGTCAATTTCATGTTTTGTGTTCCGTCTTGCAACACAGGGCCTCTTCACCACACTTTCTTCTTTGCAGTAAAACTTTTTTTTTTTTTTTTTTTTACGCTTCTGTGCAAGTGAATGATGCGACTGGAGTGGCTGTAAGTGGCTCTTGGGTATTATCTGCACAACAGCCATCATTGCAAGCTACACAAAGAAGCTTTTTTCCTCGGGTTAAAGCAAAACCCCCCAAACCAATCATTGCACCCATCTCATCTTAAAACACTTGGAACCTATAAAGGGGGTCTTGTAGGCAATTGTGCAACAATAAAACAGATGAGGGCAAATTTTAACCCTTTTCTTGAATACCTGCTACTACTGTATGTATCATAGGGAGGTGCAGTCGTAACAGTTTGAATCAAACAAAGACAGCAATTACATAAAAAAGGAGATGGACCATTGACCTGCACATTAAAGGGGAGCATTTACAAATAGCGCGTTTTATGTCAATTGTAAAAATGGAAATTTGCTCTTAACGTGATTGAGTGCCTATGACAGAGTCACGTTTGTTGAACCAATTGGGCAAGTGATGGTAATGTCGCTTGCTATGATCCAGCTGCCTATGGCATGCCTTTGTGAATACGTCTTCTCATAGTTGATATATTAAAGGAAACCTGTACTTGGAAAAACATGGCAACTGCTGTCGCTAATTTTGAAAATGAAAGTAAACTTCAAAACGTGCTGCTACCCAAAGTCCAGGATTCACCCGGATGTTTCTGTTGCCATCTGGGCGCGGTGGGCGGCTGTCTTGGGGCAGGTTCGGCATCACTGGAGGACAGGGCGATGATGCCAGTGAGAGCAATTTGGCCACACCCACTGTTCGCTGCGGCACGCTATGCGCACCGCATTGCTACTCTCCTTGGAACACCCAAAAGTGTCCCAGGATGCTGAAGTGTTTGGGTTTGGCTTGAAGAAAAGGTGGTAGCCCTATATCTCCGTGCTCGACTGTGGCCTCCAAACATTGATACAGGAATCATCCAATCCACAATGAAGTCGGCAACCAGGTGAAAATCCTGCAAAATCGTTCTTTATTTGATCTTAGGGTCCTTTCACTCGGCTGTCTGATCGGGTCCACCTGTCAATTTTTTAGGTGGACCTGATCGAACCCTATAGTCTCCTCTATGGAGCGGTGGATGTGCGCTGACACCCGCCGCCATCCGATCCTGCCCGCAAAAATCAGACAGATGGTGGTCCTGTTTTCCATCCGTCTGGCAGATCGAATTGGATAGGATCGGATGGAAATGGAGAGGCCATCTGCTTCCATCCGATTTCCCCATAGAGGAGGACTGGACTGTGTCTGCACAGTGAGCGATCCCCCGCTGAGCAAGCGGAATCCATAACACGGATGCGCTCATGTGAAAGGACCCTTAAGGACTAAAAGGTTCCAATACAAAGCCAAGACTAACCCGTTTCAGCCTGAAAAGGCCTTAATCATAGTTATGAAAGTCACCTGACTGATCTGGTTAATCCATTGGTTTCAGTGGTTTGCTGGTCACGGATTGGAAACAAATCAGGACTCCACCAGGTGACGAACTCAAAGTATAGAAAACCACAGAATCAGGCAACTAGCATCTTTTAAAATAGGTTGGCAATGGTAGTGTCCATATTTCTCTCAAAACTGTTATTTTTGCAAGGACCAATTCACCCAAAAGTGGTAAAGCCGGCCAAAAACGGATCAAAATTTGTCTGATTCCTGCTGAAATTCGATCTGTCTATGGGAAGGCTGGTTGTACTGAAGGTGATCCATCAATCCAACCCATGGCTGAAGGAAAGAAAATTTGCATCATTTATGGCCCACCGTAATTTAGTTATCGATGTAGCTTGGTAGGCTAAAACAGCCCCAGCTTCTTATGTGTCTTGAATACTTCAATAGTGAGATCTCTCTGCTATTATTCCTGTTCCTGTCCACTGTGGAGTTTTGGGTGTTCTAGCCCAGTAATAAAGACCGTTCACTGCTGCTCTCTCTCCTTGTGCAGGGTGACTGGTCTTGTCTCTGCCCCCTTCTGTAGTTATCTACAGGCAGCCTGTAGTGGGTGGAGCCTGCTGGGTCTCTCCACCAGCTCTGCTCTCTGAACAGGCTATGTGCAGCACTGTGATGATGTTATTGCTATTATTACAAGGTAATATCTAGGTTTCTAAAGGCATTTGGCACACACAAAAATGGATTTAGATCCTTTGTGGCTCCTGAAGAATATATGCAAATGGAGGTTTTGGGGCCTGGAGTTCATCTTTCCCTTCCCAGCACCCAGCAAAAACTAAAATTCCTCCGGTTTTAAAAGGATTCTGGTGCAATTTTGTTCACCAGTTCAGGTGCAATTCAGGTACTAATTTTTACTTGAAATCACACCTGAACCAGACTGAAATACGCACAGGACTCTTTTTACAAATTGTTTCTCAACATGTTTCACCACATGCCGTGGCTTCTTTAGGAGAGTAATATCTATCACTCTCCTGAAGAAGCTACAGCATGTGGTGAAACATGTTGAGAAACAATTCCTTCGGTTGCACTATCAAAGATTGTATTGTTACATTGAATGTAAACTCCTTTTTTATAGACATGTTTTTATCAATTTTTCTAAATAAAATGTGAATTTTTTACATAAATTTTGTGTTACCTATTGCACCTTTAAAATCCCAGTTCCCTTTATGCTCTTTATACTGTATACCTAAGGGATGTGGTGCCAATACTTTCGTTAGATGAGAGGCAATCATTTACATTTTCTCTTTTTACAAATGTACCACGGCCGGCCCGCAGATATGTGAACCGCCTCCATAGGGAGGGCTGCCGGTTCACATGGCATGCGAATTGGATGCGCTTCAAAACACATTGCATTTGCATATATGTGAACCCAGCCTAAGACAAACAGTGATGAGCAAAGTGGCCATCATGGACCAAATATGGAATTTACCTAGTGTCTGGAATGGAATTATTGTGGCAACCCAACCACACCCCATACATGTGACCGATTTGGTAATATGGCATCTGCAGATGTCCGTTTTTTTAAGAGGGCGCCTTACATTGTTATGATATGTAAAATTTAGCAATGAGGTCATAGTCTGAGCAGGGGGTGGGGTTCCTGCCTATTGATTCTTCTAATTGTGTCAGAGCATACGTCTAACATCTCCCGGGCCCCAAGGGGGCCCTAAGGCTGCTTACCTTGCGTAATAAAACCCCCAATGCACACTGCCATTACCCAGGCTGTATAATCAGGGGGGGGGGGGGGTTTATGTTCCAGTTGTAAAACTTCAAGGCAGCGGATGGGTAAAAAATATCCAACGTTTACAGCAAATTTAATAATCCATCGATGGAAATGGTCCACTCGTTCTAATTACTCATATTTCCGAGTAAATTAATCACAAAAACGTATGTTACATGTTGTTTCCCCAGCTGAAAGCAAATTACGCTTCAGTATAACTGTATATCAAAGAAAAATCGTGTGTTCTCTGCAAGCTTGATCATTTTTTTTTTTTTTTATATTCTTAAAGAATTATAGTTAGACATTTTTTGGCAGACAGACTGTTTTTGCTCTATCAAAATGACAGTTTCTTTGTAACTGTAAGAGTTCTAATTAGACAAAGAGTTGCAATCTGCTCCCTTTACAGAGAAATGTTGGTGATGGAGCTTTTGTAATTCCTCTGTTGGAAGGCAATGATACATCGAGAGGAAAGAAATAGTTATTTTTATTTATTTTCATATCAGCCAGCGTCATATAATTATGTATATTTATATATATATCACAAAATAATTATTCCACGCTTTACAGAGAACATAGAGCCGTTCACAGCGGTCCTTGTCCTTGAAGGAGATCACAGTGAGATCCGGGGGACTCTTAAAGTGGAAGTATACTTACCTCTGCCCCAGATGAACCTCCTCACTGGCCACCAACACCTCCCTGTCTTCTTCTTTGGGGGTTTGTGATATTTGGTCATCCTAATGCACATGGGAGTTCATTCCTTCCGGCACAGAGATTAAGGGAGGCTTCACACTGGGCAAAGACTTCCATTATGTCCTGTGGTTTTTGGTGTGCTTCAGAAAGTGCGCCCAAACTCTGCACTTAAAGCCCCAAGAAAGATGCTGACCACTGCCATCTTGGATGTGATGTCAGCAACCCCAGTATACTTTCTAAACAATGTCCTTCAGACCTTAAGGGGGCCTGGATGTGGGTATCAGTAGGAGGAATACCATCGCATTATTGGTGTCCGTGGGAGCAAAAGTACCCAATCATTAAAAGTGGGAGGAATAGTACCCCCATCATTGGTGTCAGTAGAAGAATAGTGCCCCATCATTGGTGTCAGTAAGAAGAATAGTGCCCCATCATTGGTGTCAGTAGGAAGAATAGCGCCCTGTCATTGGTGTCAATAGGAAGAATAGTACTCCATCATTGGTGTTCTTAGAAAGAATAGCACCCCCTCACTGGTGTTCGTAGGAATAATAGTACCCCATCAGTGGTGTCAGTAGGAAGAATAGTGCCCATCATTGGTGTCCATAGGAAGGATAGTGCCCCCATCATTGGTGTCAGTAAGAAGAATAGTGCCCCATCATGGTGTCCATAGGAAGAATAGCACCCATCATTGGTGTCAGTAGGAAGAATAGTACTACATCATTGGTGTCCAAAGGAAGAATAGTACTGCATCATTGGTGTCAGTAGAAAGAATAGCACCCTGTCATTGATGTCAGTAAGAAGAATAGCACCCCGTCATTGGTGTCAGTAGAAAGAATAACACACCGTCATTGGTGTCAGTAGAAAGAATAGTGCTGCATCATTGGTGTCAATAGGAAGAATAGCGCCCCATCATTGGTGTCAGTAGGAAGAATAGCGCCCCATCATTGGTGTCAGTAGGAAGAATAGCGCCCCATCATTGGTGTCAGTAGGAAAGAATAGTGCAGCATCATTGGTGTTCTTGTTTATTTTATTTATTTATTTCAGGTACTTATATAGCGCCGTCAATTTACGCAGCGCTTCTACATATACATTATACATTCACATCAGTCCCTACCTTTAAGGAGCTTACAATCTAAGGTCCCTAACTCACATTCATACATACACATATTCGTACTGGGGCCAATTTAGACAGGATCCAATTAACCTACTAGCATGTGTTCTTGGGAAGCCCATGGTTTCCTAAGAACACTAGGAACTCAAGTGATTTTCTTTCCTGCAACCTGTGGTTGCAGGAAAGAAAATCACCCCATTTATGGCCGGCTTTAGTTGAGCTCTCTCCAAATGCGATTATCAGTTCACTGATTGGTAATGGCCTGTGTTGACACGCTTTGGGCTTGTGTTGATGGTATCGTTTTTAGATGCTTCTGAGATCATTCAGAATATATTGGCAGGTGATTTGACCTTTATTTAAAGTGGTTATAAGCCTCTGAAATGAAAATGAAAAAAGCATACCCTTCTATAGTATGCACTTGGCTTAATCCAACGCATGTATTGTAATTTCTGGCTGCTGTCTCCTTCCTTTGCTATATGAGTGACTTCTGACATTTTATGCTGCAACAAGGATCCAAGCCCCCCCCCCCTTTTCTCCAGCACACAGCAGGTGATTGACAGCAGAAGGGGTGTGTCTATTCCCTCCACTCAGGTGTCATATTACACTCAGCTTCCTGCTCTATGCTGTGCAGTGTGTGACCTCTGATCCAACCTCCTGCTTTCTTAAGCTCAGAAATGCTATGCAAATTCTACACTTTGAACAGTTCTGGAGAAGAGATGACAACTTATGTAGGAGGATTTGTTTCATCTCTGTGTATCACCTGAGGCCAGTCACTTCCCTGGCTATTTGTAAAGGTTTACAACCACTTTAACCTGTTTCCATTCCCATAGACTTGTAAGGGAAGTGTTATATTCCCAGAGCAGACTCGCCCAGGTAGATGGACAAACAAAACCCATCATAACAGACCCTGAATTTGTTGCTTTGCACTTTCCTTTAATACTTTTTTTTTTATCACCTTCATACATATTTTCACGTGTCACTAGAAAACGTTTTACACCGGGGATTTTATCTTTGTGTTTTTCTGTGATCATTTGCATTATAAACTTCATATTAGAAGCTGATCTGTGCCCCACGCTTCCCCGGCGCGTATCAAAAAAAAAAGAGCAGAGTAAATTTTCCCTTTTGCATATTTTGAAACCGAGCCTGCGTCCAAGAGTCAAAGGCACCCTGCCTTAAATCGCAGCTACTAGGGGGAAACCCAGGACACGGGTGAGATCTCATTTCCAACTATTAGACTAATTATTAAGTGTGGGTGATTTCTAGAAAGGGAAGAGTGACACATCACAAAAGAGAATGTTTGTAGACTTTTGTTTCCCAGAATCCTCCGCTGTGTGCCGTTCACAGTGTGACAGTGACATCTTGGTCTGGCTTCTTATACACGCTGCTTAGCTCACAGTCAGACACAAATATGGATTCTTTATTTCCTTCTACGCTTGAAGGAGATATGCTTTTTTTTTTTTTTTTTTAAAGTGGGAGGAACTCGGAAGACACGGCTCAACCAGGAAGGTGAGTTTTCACAAAGCACTTTGATCTCTGAAATCTCTTTATTTTTTAATAATTGTAAGACCTCAGTAGTAGTCATTTAAAAAATATAAAAAATATATACCGGTATATATATATATATATATATATATATATATATATATATATATATATATATATATATATATAATTGTTTTTTTATAAAAAATGTCAAGTATTTTTATATATATAAATAAATAAATATATATAGTACTTTTTATAGTACTTTTTTTTTTAAATGTCAAGTATTTATATATATATATATATATATATATATATATATATATATATATTATATATATATATATATCTGAAATCTCTTTTATTTTTTATAAGTACTATAAGACCTCAGTAGTGTAATTTATATATATATATATATATATATAGATATCTATATATCTATATATATATATATATAGATATATAGATATCTATATATCTATATATATATATATATAGATATATATATATATATATATATATATAGATATATATAGATATATATCTATATATATCTATATATATATATATACAGTATATCTATATATATCTATATAGATATATATATATATATGTGTATATGTGTATATATCTATATCTATATCTATATCTATATATATATATATATATATATATATATATAAATTACTACTACTGAGGTCTTACAGTAATTAAAAAATAAAAGAGATTTCAGAGATCAAAGTGCTTCTCGGTTCCTCCACTTATATATATATAAATGCTTGACATTTAAAAAAAAAAAAGTACTATAAAAGGTACTATATATTTATTTATTTATATATATATATATATAAAAATACTTGACATTTTTATAAAAAATTTCAAATATATATATATAATTGCATTTTTATTGTAATTTTCAAGTATTTTGTAATGAAAATTTCTAAATCTTTTTTTTTTTTCTACGTCTCTCATTATAAAATAAATATATAAATAAACACACATTTAGCTAAAGGTTTTCTGAGACCATTTTCACACTTCTCCGTCCAGAGCTGAACTCCCCAGAGATCGAATTCCAGGAAGTCTAATGTGTTACTTACAATTCCCTGTCTTTGGTTTGTGGACGTCGTTTACTTTTATAGAATTGAATTGTTAAAAGCAAAAAAAAAAAAAAAAAAAAGTTGAAAGGGTCAGAACTTTAAATGATATGGTGATTTATATAAAGACATTTTTAATGGTATTACAGAAAAAAAAAATATGCAAAAAAAAAAAAAAAATTGTAATATTTGCTTGTCGGATTCACTCTCTTTCCAGCAATGGCCAGGTAGACCCCTCCTAAAGCAGTATCAAACCTGAAAGCAAACATTTGTTATATTGCAGCTTCCCAATTCTTAGATGTAATGGCTGCATTCGTTTTCTTTCATCTTTTATTTCCTCCAGTGATCTGGCCAGTATTTTTCAGATGGGACAAATAACACTGGCAGGGGTGATTACAATGATCAGCATTTATTTATGTAAAACCTTGATGACAAAAGGAAAGAAAACCTGATTAGAAAGTGTGAGCTGGGGTTGAGTTTCAATTTGTTAGTGTAGTTAAATCTGCTAGTATATTTCCCTCCCCTCAGAATGACAATGTTGCTATCCAAAGGTGTCCTGTGCTCATGCATCCAGAGTGGGGGGAGGGGGGGCTCTAATACAGGAAGTGTGTTACTGGCCAGATCACCAGATGAAAAAGGAGGGGGAAAAAAACGAAAAAAAGAAAACGAATGCAGCCACCACATCTAATGATTGGTAAGCTGCAATATATTACATTTTTGGCTTTGGGTTTAATATTACTTTAAGAAATCAGCGGATATGAGATTGTCACCCAGTCCACCCGGACGGGACATCTGTCACCTCTGCGGGGACCTTTATGCTGGCCGTACATTTTACAATGTTCAGGTAAACTCAACCACCAGGTTTAGATTTGGAATACGATTGAAAGTGATTGATAAAGCAAAGATAACCGTTACTAAATTCAATCCACCAGCAAACCATGATCAGCTTTATAGAAATACATTTCTGATTTTGGGCTGAAATCGGACCTGAAACGGTGAACGGGGGACACATCAGACCCCTGCTGGGAGCCGCGTGCGGCAATAGTATGAACCCAGCCTGAGACTATGGGGGGTATTTACTAAAGGAAAATCCACTTTGCACTGAAAGTGCACTTGGAAGTTCAGTCGCTGTAGACCTGAGGGGGACATGCAAGGAGAATAAAAAACAGAATTTTAGCTTGCACATGATTGGATGATAAAATCAGCAGAGCTTCCACTCATTTCAGATCTACCCCTCAGATTTACAGCAACTGCACTTCCAAGTGCACTTGCAGTGAAAAGTGGATTTGCCTTTAGTAAATAACCCCCATTATATACTACAAAAAATCTTAGAGCACAGGAAATAGGACTTTTGAGGCATTAAAATCATCTTTTATTTAATACATATCTAACTCTATATACTGTGTTTTCATAACAATAGAATGTTTGGATCTTTTGTTGAGTACATAAATTTAAAAAAAAATACAATAACCTCTTGCAACATATCCATACATATTGATTCATATGGCCTGACGTGTTTCTTGGACTGAGTCCACTTCTTCAGGAGCCAATATTGTTTTACATGTAAATTGTATGTAGAACAATACTGGCTCCTGAAGAAGTGGACTCAGTCCAGGAAACGCGTTGGCCCATATCAATCAATTTTTATGGACATGTTGCAAGAGGTTATTGTATTGTTTTTAAATGTAAGTACTTGAGAAAAGGATGCAAAGATTATTTTGTTATGAAAACACAGTATATAGAGTTTTTAGATATGTATTAAATAAAAGATGATTTTATGCATAATGACACACCTCAAAAGTCCCATTTCCTGTGCTCTAAGATTTTTATACAGACACAGTATATAGAGTGTTATAGATATGTATTAAAGTGTTACTAAACCCAGCACCCTGCATTCACTATATTCGGTCTCCCACAGTACACAGAACATGGAAATGCAATTATTTTAGTAAATATAAACTGATAAATACCTTTTCTCATTAGTAAATAGCAGTCTTGTGATTCTATCAGTATCCAGCCAAGCACTTGTTAAAGCTTGTAGGAGAAGTTTTTTGACTGTCCTATGAGGCTGCAGGACCCCTGACCCTCTGTCTGGAGAGTGCTGATTGGCCCTGTGCTGATCACATGCACCCTCCCCAAAAAAAAAAAAAAACTCTCTAGCAATACACACCAAACTGAGCATGTGCAGCCTGACTCCATACACTCTGTGTTATCAGGAAATGATTAGGGGACACTGGAGGAAAAGGGGAGGATCAGAGAAGACAGGATCAAACAGCCTTTTTACACAAAGCAGAGGATTAACCCCTTAGGTTCCATCATGAGTATAACAAGCATGCTTTACTGCATTTACAGACTGATTTTACTGTTGTGGGTTTAGTAACACTTTAAATAAAAGATGATTTTATGCAAAATGTTGTGTCTCAAAAGTCCCATTTCCTGGGCCCTTTTTTGTAGTATATATACTCTTTTAGTAAATTAATACTTTCTAAAATTACGACCCCCCCCCCCCCCGCTTCTTTAAAGGTCATGTGTTCTGGATCTTGGCTTCATATTGAAAATAATGCCCTCCTGAACCTTATTCACCCCCTTATAAGAGGAATAAAGCTAGGGGTGCAGTGTTGTCTGCCGGGCAGGAGGCGGGGCAGTGGCACGGAATGTTCAGAACCGACATCTCTGGAAATGATTGTCACCCTTCTCATACAGTGCTGCAGAGATGGGTGGACATAGCATCCCCTGCATTACCTTACCAATACTTTGTGGGCAAAACAGGTCTCAAGTATATAGCTAGAGAGGCCAGAGTTGCCCTTTAAGCTGCTGGTAAGTTTAAACGTATTCCATTTCCTGTTGACTGTTTTGTGTCGGGTTTTACAGAAAGAATTGACAGGAGTTTAGAGATAAGTGGCTATCTAGTCCGTTCCGGTGCAAGGAAAAAAAAAAAAAAAAGGAAGTGGATATCCTGTGTAAAGGAACGGCATCCTTGGATCCTGATTGGTGGCACTTTTGTGTGTTTGGAAAGTCTTCTTTTCTTTTGTCTTAGAAGGGAAAGCTGCTCGGAGCGCTTCCACCTGGATGTTTAAATAATTTAAATTGCAGGAACAAGCTTTTTCCCTCCTGAGTAGTTGTGGGTTTTAAAGGCTAAAATTGCTTCATCATGCCAAAGTGAATGTATGCATAAATTATTTAGTTAAACCTGAGATATTGCAGACTTTTCCAAGCCGCGGCTTTTTTTTTTTTTTTTTTTCGAAGGCTGCCTGCTTAAATTTCAGGAAAGCATTCGTTTCTCTCACTACCGTTTAAATACCCCGGGAGCTTGGCGTCCGCTATAGGGGGTCCAGGACAGGCCTGCCGAGGGGCAAAATAGAAACACATATAGGGCGCATATAGGGTACATATAGGGTACATATAGGGTACATATAGGGCGCATATAGGGTACATATAGGGTACATATAGGGCACATATAGGGTACATATAGGACACATATATAGCACATATAGGCCACATATAGGGCTCATATAGGGCACATATATAGCACATATAGGGCACATATAGGGTACATATAGGACACATATATAGCACATATAGGCCACATATAGGGCTCATATAGGGCACATATAGGGCACATATAGGGTACATATAGGACACATATATAGCACATATAGGGCACATATAGGGCACATATAGGACACATATCGGACACATATATAGCACATATAGGGCACATATAGGGTACATATAGGGCACTTCAGATGGTATGGAGACCCATTGCGCGTTCAGTGTGGGGCATTCAATTTGTTTGTATTGATTAGGGAATATGCTGTATTTGTTTCTGAATTTCCTCCTGGTTAAAAAAATATATTAGATTTATTTAACAAATATTGATTTACATTATATCTGAAATGTTATCTGCTTATATTTTGCCTCCCCACTCCCCCCATCATCAGCATGCTAATTCAATTGATCAATAAAACCTTTTTACATACCTTATTATAGACCCGGTAACATTATCACTGGGTCTCTGTGCATGTCTATACAATGTAGCCAGATCATGGCTGGTGGGAGGGGCCAGCAGGGTGCTATATGTATCTTCCTGAAAACATCACAGCACCCTGCCACATTACTCCTCTTAAAGCTGAACTCCGGCAAAAAAAAAAGTTTTCCCATGCAGTGGGGCTGTGTCTGCACTGCACAGGTCAACTGCTCGTTTTTGTCTAGGACAAGGGTCACCAAAGTGCGGCCCGCGGGCCAAATGTGGCCCTTTGCTTGCCTTTATCTGGCCCTTAGGGCACTATTACTTCCATTGACACCAAAGATGGGGAACTATTCCTCCCATTGACACCAACAATGGGGCACTATTCCTTCCACTGACACCAACAATGGGGCACTATTCCTCCCATTGACACCAACAATGGGGCTCCCACTAAAACAAGAGATGGGGAACTAACTCTCCCACAGACACCAATGATGGGACACTATTCCTCTCTCTGACACCAACAATGTAATTGTTTTCCTCCCACTGACCACTAAGCCTATGACATTTTCTACTCCCACTAGCCACAGTCCAGACCCCTAAAGTTTGAAGGGCAGTAAACTGGCCCTTTAATTTAAAAGTTTGGAGACCCCTTGTCTAGGGGATTGGAGAGTGGAGATATACTTCCTCCAATCCTTTCCACACAAGACCGGTCCCTTTGGCTCCTGAACCCTCCCCCCTCCTCCCCAGTGGTCTTGTGCGGTGGACTGTTCCTGAGGTCACCAATGATGGGTCACATTTTCTCCCAGTGACAGCAATGATGGGGCACAATTCCTCCCGAGGTCACCAACGATGGGGCCCAATTACCCCAATAATGGGGCACAATTCCTTCCAGTGACACCAACAATAGAGCACAATTTCTCCAACTGACACCAATGATGGGGCACAATTCCTTCCCAGTAACACCAACAATGGGGCCCAATTACCCTAATGATGGGGCACAATTCCTCCCAGTGACACCAACAAAGGGGCCCAATTATCCCAATGATGGGGCAAAATTTCTCCCACTGACACCAATGATGGGGCACAATTACACCCCACTGACGTCGGGACCGTTTCTGCTCCCAATGGCCCCCCCTAAAGTCTGAAGTACAGCAAACTGGCCCTTTGTTTAGAACATTTGGAGACCCCTGGCCTATCGGTACTGACCCATGACACAGGGGTACTAGTATACATTTTATCAATGATGCCAGGATAGCGGGTGTTGACCTCGCACGCCATCCCCTGTGCCAATAGCGAGAAGACGGTAACGCGTACGCCCGCACTTTCCAGGCACACCGCCCAGGTTAGCGCGGTTGCGATTTGGGATGTTGGGTCGGTAAAGTGATCCGTCAGCTTGTAGAAGTGTGTGCGTTAATAGCTGCTTGTGGTCATACAATATTAGATTTTGATAGACTAGCGGCGCTCGTTTGTTAACAATTGCAGAGCAGAGGTGAGCCGGAGCAGAATGTCATTTCCAGCGATCTGACAGACCTGGGGAGAGGAGCGGCGGCTCTCCCTCTGATTTCCCGGGAATTGCTTCTCACTGTGACAAATGATTCCCTCTTATCTCTGACTCAATTTGATTTCTACAAGCCGCTGAGTCAGGTAACTGGCAGCAATAGAGATCGGGCCCCTTCCCCCGAACAGCCAGCCTTTCCTGAGTCAGATGGCGCAGCTCAGGATCCAAAACCCCAAAAACAGACGAGCGCCTGCGATTTGCAGGGCATGCTGGGAATTGTAGTTCCTGTACACTCATAGGGCTCATTTATATGGGCATAGGTGGGGTTTTTTTTTTGCATAGGACACAGGTTCTTGTTGGCAAAGCATACAATTCTTCTAACGAAGAGTGAAAAAAAAGTGCAAACATATAAATTAAATTAAATAAATAAATCAAAGTGGTATTAAACCCAAAACCAAAAATGTAATATATTGCCGCTTACCAATCATTAGATGTGGTGGCTGCATTCGTTTTCTTTTCTTTGGCCTTTTCCCTCTGTTTGGTGACCTGGCCAGTAACACACCTCCTGTTTTAGGCTCTATTCACACCTGAGCGATCCGAATCGCGCCGCGATCCTGCACGGGATTCTAAATTACAGCAAATCGCAGGACGCTTGTGCGATGCCACTAGTTCTTAATGGCACCCCAATCGTGTCAAATTGCAACGCGCAACACCGTTGCTCAAAAGAAGCTCTGTCGTGCGTTACAACTTGACACGTGTGCAGCATGATTTATCGCGCGACAGTCGCAGCAGAATTGTAGCGCGATTAGGGTGCCATTAAGAAGTAATGGCATCCCACAAGCTCCCCGCAATTTGAAATCACAGGCAGAATCACGGCGATTCCGCCTGTGATTTGGATAACTCTGGTGCGAATGGAGCCTTAGTGAGACACCACTCTGGAGTAATGACACAGGAGGCACAGCAGGCAGCAGCATTGTCATTCTGGGAGGGGAGAGTTAAATGTATAAGGCCCAATCTCAACTGCTCTGTAGCAAAATGGCGTTAAAAATGCATATGCGATTTTACAGCAATTTTGCTGTGTTTCAGATGAATTTCCCCTGTGTTTTTTGGGTTGCCTGCACCTGTGAAAAATGGACATGTGACTTAAAAATGCACCAAAAACGCAAATGGCGGGTGCGTTGTTACCGCGATTTTGCGGCGATTTCCATTCATTTCAATGGGAAGACTGTGTTTGAAAACTGCGCCAAAGATGCAGCACGCAGGACTTTTCAAAACGCACCGCACCCACAGCGCAGTGGTGTGAAGAGTCCCATAGGATTTAAAGGGAAGCATTTTTCGTGCGTTGTTTCTTGCAAGGTGAAAATGCAGGAAAAAAACGTATCAGTGTGAGAGGGCCCTTAGCCGTTTTAAATATACTAATCAATTGAAGCCAAACTATTTTTTTTTTCCTTTTGGAATAATGGTTTTTCATTGGTTGAACTAGATGGACTTGTGTCTTTTTTCAACCAAACTAATTATGTAACTATATAAAAGCTGATCGTTTTAATAACTCCTGCCAGTGTTAAGTGGTTTGTCTCATCCATGTAAACTGATACATTCTGCTGGAGAGCTTGAGCTTTTAAAACAAGAGACTTGTTGTTGCTGGATCGCCAGATGAAAATAGAAGAAAAAAAAGCTAAAAAAACAAACGAATGCAGCCATCACATCTAAGAATTGGTAAGCTGCAATGCAATATAATAAATTTGTTTTTACTGCTACTCCGCCCGAATTAGACAAAATCTACCTTTGCAGTGTCCAGTAACAGACTATATCACCTATGTCCTTTTTGATTTTGCCCATTGTTCTGCTTTAACCATCAAATAGGGAGTCTGATCCCTACATGTTGAGCTTTGGGTGACTCAGATTTGGTTTGTCATTGCTAATAGGAAACAACCCTGAAATGGTCAAATATAGTAAAAAAGAAATATGCAAAGCAAAGAACAAGCCCCAATGTGGGTCAGCGGCGATCTATCACCATGTTCATATTGCTTGTTGGTAAACGGTCAATTCCTAGATCTTTTGTTGTATGTCCTCCTCCTGATACAGTTGGTGTATACCAAACGTGGAGATTCAACACTGTTCAGTAGTGGAATCCTTTATCAATGTACATGTCATATCCTGATGGCTACGAGTGAGAGAACCACTCCTCTAAAAGCTCTCAACCTGGCTGGCTGTGATAAGTACCAGATCAGAGATGGGCGTCTGTTGTCAGACAGGTCGGGGTGAGTCTATAGGGCCCCCGTACACCTGGAATTTTGCAGAGCTGTCTGCAAGCCTGATAAAGCCAATGATTGCTTCCAGGCAAGGGGCCAAACGACTGAGAGGGCATCTAGATTATTGTTGAGGTGCACTTTAGCACTGGTGATAATGTAGGGATCGCGGGTGCCTGTTTAATGTGATGCCACAGTTTACATTTTCTCACGGTGGGGGGGCGACACGGTGGGGTGCTCTTTACTGAAGGAAGGAAATACCTTATAGGTATGCTTCACAGGAACACACACTAGTCTGATCAAACTATTTCCCTGATAGGGTTTTCTTAACTGTTCTTGGGAGGTGGGGGCTCATTAACTTTATAGGATGAGAATCATTTTTTTCTGGCATTACTAGAGGTTCCATGTGTGTACCCATCTTGTAAACTGCCAGTATGCAGCTGCTGGAGAACATAGGAAATTAGGGATAGCATAGCTTCATCTCTACGTTGCTGAGTAGTCCAAAACATGGTAAAACAATCCTCAAGAAGCATTTATGCTAATGCTTGTTTTCTTTAAGTCATAGGTTTATGATTGAAACCCGCTGACTTCTTGCGTTGCCGTATCCTTACCTCAGAGGTGTAACTAGAACCTTCAGGGCCCATGAAACCATGAATGGCCCTCCTTTCCATGGGCCCTAGGGCCCTTTCCTCTGGACCCTTCCATCCAAGCCTGGGGCCCTTCCCACTGATCCTAGGGCTGTTTACTCCCGTAGCGTGGCCTTTTATTATGGTCCCACAGTGTCACCCTTTCACATGTTCTGCAGTGGGCCCCCTTTCTGCCATTCTGGCCCCCCCCCCCCCCCACAGTGGTGAGAGAGAGCGAGAGTGAGAGAGAGAGAATAGCTTCCCCTATGCATGTATATTATTATATATATATCTTTGTATCTATGTATATTATATATATGTATATATCAACTTATAGAAACCAACTATCCTATATTTTCCAGGACAGTCCCATATCTTGATGTAGGTGTCCTGGGCTACATCACGGAATCAATTATTCCCATTGTTTGAGTTACTAAGCATGAGCAGTAACTCAAAAAATGGTATTTCTGAGAGGACCCCAACCAAGAGTGGGGGGTTCCTGCCTAATTAGGGGTTTGACTGACCAATAAGTGGACGTGATTTGGGTGGAACCACCCAAAAAGTGGGTATGATCTAGGTGGGCATGATTTGGGTGGGACTGCCAAGAAAGTGGGTATAATCTAGGTGGACTTTATCTTGAAAGTAGGGGTGGGCTGGGGCTATAAGGTTCCTAGGAATGGGATGAAGATGTTGGCAAATAGGTGAATTGTACATAGAAAAAAGGTTTCTAAAAAATATGTACACACATTGACAAGATTAAAAAGTATTAATGAACCCATTTAACCGCTTATGTTCACATGTATATCTGAAGCACATTAAAAAAGACTTTAGTCTTCCTTTAAGACAACACTTAGCTAAATAGAATTTCATATTCAACCAAGAACTGAATAACAGGAACTAAAAGAAGCCAGTTTCATATATTTTTATGAAATTGTTGTCAAGTGACCTCCCAGTGAAGCCACCTGGTGTGGCTGGATTTTGCTATGCTTGCACCTTTAATTCTGTCCTAAGTTTTTCATTAAGTTTTGACTCTTTCTTCTCGTTTCACTTGACCTGAGATCCAATAACTGGCATCCTCATACTTCAGTCTGATCCATCAGCAAAGTAGTGTTTACAATGCGGAGGAGGATTCAACAACATTAGCAGTTTTCAGATGGCCTGACAGGTCCGTCGCCATGTACCTTTAAGATTTTTTTTTCTTAATTTCCTTCACACAATGTTAGGAAAAAGATGTGACACTGACCAAGATTGGGGTGTAAGCTTAGGGTGACCAGACACAGATCTCTGCAAGCCCTGTGACAGATTAATGTGAATATCGTCCTACGTAAGGGTGGCCTAGAAGACAGTGACAAACTCTTAGAAGTGGAGAAGAAAGGTTAAAACTGTCTAATGAATATATCAGATGTTGGATGTAGACTGCCAACTTTAGTCAGGTCTGGTAATGTTCATGCATGTCTCATTATAATGTGAAAAATGTGGAGGTACACCTTTATAGACTATTGGTATGAAATGAATTTATAATGTAGCTCAGGATTGTCTAGAACTTAGTAACACGAGCCACTGGCAAGGAGTGGCTGTATGGCATACCAGCATGCATAGGCTGCCACACTACAAGCCCTGTCTCTGGACGTTTGTATGGATGTATGTGTTTATCATCACTACGGCAATGCAGAACCAAGTAGGAGACAGATTATAGCACCATCGTCAATCCAAAGATTAGAGGCCTTTCATATATATATATATATATATATATATATATATATATATATATTTTATATATATTTAAAATATATCACAAAAGTGAGTACACCCCTCATATTTTATTTTTTTTTATATCTTTTCATGTGACAACACTGAAGAAATGACACTTTGCTACAAAGTAGTGAATGTACAGCTTGTATAACAGTGTAAATTTGCTGTCCCCTCAAAATAACTCAACACACAGCCATTAATGTCTAAACCGCTGGCAACAAAAGTGAGTACACCCCTAAGTGAAAATGTTCAAGTTGGGCCCAAAGTGTCAATATTTTGTGGGGCCAC
Organism: Aquarana catesbeiana; assembly: GCF_042186555.1. Lineage (NCBI taxonomy): Eukaryota > Metazoa > Chordata > Amphibia > Anura > Ranidae > Aquarana > Aquarana catesbeiana. Next base: position 373,738,987 of record NC_133329.1, read on the forward strand.
CATTATTTTCCAGCACTGCCTTAACCTTCTTGGTCATGGAGTTCACCAGAGCTTCACAGGTTGCCACTGGAGTCCTCTTCCACTCCTCCATGACAACATCACGGAGCTGGTGGATGTTAGAGACTTTGCGCTCCTCTACCCTCCGTTTGAGGATGCCCCACAGATGCCCAATAGGGTTTAGATCTGGAGACATGCTTGGCCAGTCCATCACCTTTACCCTCAGCTTCTTTATCAGGGCAGTGGTCATCTTGGAGGCGTGTTTGGGGTCGTTATCACTACTAATTTGTAACAAAGTGTAATTTCTTCAGTGTTGTCACATGAAAAGATATAATAAAATATTCACAAAAATGTGAGGGGTGTACTCACTTGTGTGAGATATTGTATATGGCCAGCTGTATGCACCACCTACAGCTCCCCAGATACTGGTATTTGTATACTAGAGCAGATTTATGATGAAAACTATCCATGTGCATGAGCCCCTAGGCTTGTGAAAATCTTTGTGAATTGAGATAAACCAGTTCTCTTTGGACCATAGACAATCCCATAGATGGTCAGATTCATCTCCCCATACTTCCACTACTATGATCGCTTGCATTTTATTTTTTTATTTTACAGGGCTTGCAAAATTCTCCTATAACTGACGTTAAACTCCTCCATGAGTAAAGCAGACACTTTGACCTCAGCTTATGTGTACAATCCATCCGCCGACAGAAAATAATTTTGTTTTTAAAAAGTCAACACAAATCCGTTCATGCAAAATAAAAAAAAATAAAAAAATCCCTTTATCAGAGTTTACTTGAAAGGAGTGTAGAATATTACTGCGGGAGAATGGAGCAAAGATTAAAGGCTTGTGTCAGGGGGTGCAGACTGGAGCAGGTTTCCTGTTCAGCCAGGCCTCCCATCCCTATAACCAGGTCCCTTTCCTCTTCTCTCCTTCTCTTTAAAGGGAAGACGGACTCCTTCTCAATGCCTGGCGGTGTCAGATTAAATACCGAGATGGCGACAGGAAAGAGGCTTGAAGGAAAAACAAAAGACAGGGGGGTGAAATTTATCAGGTCGGAGACGGAACTGCAGGCTTGTCGGACTTCAATTTAGAGAAACTCAAACAGATTTCACTTGACACAATCTGCAATCATTACAGCTGGAGCAGAGCTAATTAAGAAATTAGCTTTCCTGATTGTTGTCTGCTCTCACCGTGATGGAGCGCTTGAATAATGCTGCATGGAGGAGATGTTCCATGAGTGGACATTGTGACGTGTGCGTTTGTTATTATTTTTATTAGTATTGGCGGTGCTAATATCTATTTACCTGCAAAAAAGTAGAATAAAGTTTTTTCAACTTGTGACAGTGGCCAATGATGTAATGTCCCTTTAAGGAAAAAAAAAACAGTGTGTGACCCCCCCTAAAAAATCATAAAAGACCCCTATCCTGACATGCATTCTGGGTAGTCAGGAACGAGGGGGCAGAGAACGTGCTGCCCTTCCTTTCTGAACCATACTAGGCCACAAGCCCTCAACATTGGTGGGGTGCCTTGCTAAAGGGTGGCAAAGCCTCCCCCATTGCAAGGCAACTTGTCACCCTGTTGATAGAGACAAGACCTTCATCCTCACATCCCATGCCTCAAAAAGAGATATAATGGTCTGTGGGGGGTGGACATATCGGAATCTGGAAGCACCCTTTAGAATAAGGGTCCCCCAGATATCCACCCAACTCCCTACACATGAATGAGTATGAGGCACATAGTACCCCTTGTCACTTATTCACACAAACAAAGAAAAAGTTAAGAAAAAAAACACTCACGCCGTTGAAAAAGTCCTTTATTTAAACAATGCCCCCCCCCCCCAATGTAAACACAATGTTTTCCACGTCATCAGGCAATGTAGATCTATATCAATCATGATGTTCTGATGACCGACGATGAAGATCCACCATGCCTGATGATCTTCACCCCTGCTGCTCCCATCACAAATGACAGATCCACAGCCGGCTGCTGTAGGGCAACAAACTGGCCGAGAATCAAGGATGATGTCACTGACCAAATACCCATATTTGGTCAATGATGTCACCCAGGATACCCAGCCATTTTGTTTACAAAGGAAACAAACCAGCCAGGGATCTGTTGTTGAGCGACGGGAGCAACAGACTTTTTTCTTTGTCACCTTGTTACCTTGAGATAAAGGGTCTCTTATGGCCTTGTGGCCCCAAAACTTTGCTAGATGCTATGTGCCCCTTTTTTTACCTTTTGTATGCATGTTGACCCCAGTACATTTTAGAAGTACATGGAGGGTTTGCTGGCTGTCTCTTGAAATTGAGGTTTTTAACCCACCTAGGTAGATCCACGCTCTCTATTTGTCCTGGTGACCACTTAGTTACATAGTTAGTAAGGTTGAATAAAGACACCAGTCCATCCAGTTCAACCTGAGTGAGTGTGGGTGTGTGTCTACAATTGTCCCTATCCCTGTACATCGCACACTCACATCAGTCCCTACCTTCAAACCAAGGTCCCCATTCATATACTAGGGCCAATTTTGGACAGAAGCCAATTAACCTACCAGCATGTCTTTGGAATGTGGGAGGAAACTGGAGTACCCGGAGGAAACCCACGCAGGCACAGGGAGAACATGCAAACTCCAGGCAGGTAGTTATGTGGTTGGTGATTTAAATCAGCGACCCTTTTTAAAGCTAGGCGAGAGTGCTACCCACTACACCACTGTGCCATTCTGTACCACTCTTCTGGCATCAGAAAGTGGTGGGAATTCCAAAATGTTACAGTTGTCACCAGGGCTTTTTTTCTCAGAGAATAGGTTCAGGAACTCCCATTTTCAAGTCACCCCTTTTCTCTGACCCTATCCACCTCTGAGAACCATCCCTTGGTTCCATCCTCTACCCACCTTTCCAGTACAGCCCTTTTTAGAGAATACAGAACCAAGTATCATTTTGTGGTGCTAAGTAATATGTATAGATTTTATTAATAAGCATTAAGATATACACCCTTCTTTCAACAATAGATCCTGCCTTTCAACAATAGCACCCCCCGCAACAAAATGACACCCTAGTAACAACGGATCCACTCCAGCAACAATAGACCCCTGTCAGCAACAACGGATCTCCCAGCAGCCAGCATCAATAGACCCTCCAGTAGCCAGCAACAATAAACCCCTCTCTCATCAGTAGATCCCTCCCAGCAACAATTGGCCCCCAGCAGCAAGCATCAATAGACCATCCAGCAGCCAACAACAATAGACCCTTCCCTCAACAGTAGATCCCTCCCATCAACAATAGATCTCCCAGCCCCCAGCACCCTTTGCCATTACATACATTCAGTGCAGGAGGTTCCGGAACTGCGTTCCCCCATGTTCCCGCTGAAAAAAAGCCCTGGTTGTTACTAGAACATAAGGCATTGGTGAATCTTCCAATGGAGTCACCTGTTTGGGTGACAATTGTCAATGAGGGAACTTCCCCTTCCTCTTGCAGAAATGTCCTCTAGCTTCCTGTTGCATCTCTGAGACAGGAAGTAAGAAGAATTCTCCAAACCAGTACTGGAACCCTACTCTATCCAAAACTAAAGCAATTTTTTTTAGCTATAGATATACAAAAAATTAAAATATCTCATTGTTGGGTCACCTACATTGCCATATTGTCTCAAGTGATGCTGGAAACCGTTGTTTGCTACTTTGCTTGCTTACTAACGGCATTGATGGCCACCGAAAGCATCTCACTTGATTTTCTCAATCAAGCGACTGGTTTGAACCCCCCGATCAGGTCGGCAATTATCTTGTATCACCTCACGTTGAGTTTTATTTGGCTCCTTCTATTAATACTTGAGCATGAAGCTATTTGAATGGAATGTGGAGGGAGCTCAGCCCAACACAAATTTGCTGGTCACAATACCTGGAGCAGAAGCAACGCATTCCACACAGCTGACAAAGTGACAGTAATCTGAGCCCACCAAGGTAATAAATTGAATTGCCCTGTCCTTGCTATTTCAGTTCGGATCACATTTCATCCTTGTATGTATTTTCAGATCTAGGTTTAACATTTTTTTTTTTTTACATTCTACGACCCCCGCAGTCTCCCATCTTAAATGTCTGCTGGCTGCTTTCTTTGCTTAGGATGTAAAAAAGATAAATATTATTTTTTTTTCTTTTACATTGAGGACCGCTTTGCACTCGTGCATTGTGGCAACACGTTAGCATGTCTTGTCACAATGCAAAGCAATGCAACTGTTCTATGTGCAGGGGGTTGCGTTACCATTCATTGTGAATGGCACCCCAACATATTGTACAGTAGAGCCCAACGCAGTGCACCACAATGCATATACCATGAGTTTTGACCTGTGTTGCTAGAAAAAGGGTCATGTACATTTTTTCATTGTGATCAGTTGAAATCGCACTGCAAGTGCACTTGGAGGTGCAGTCGCTTTAGATCCGAGGGGGACATGCAAGGAAAATAAAAAACAGCATTTTAGCTTGCACGTGATTGGATGATAAAATCAGCAGAGCTTCCCCTCATTTCAGATCTACCCCTCAGATTTACAGCGAGTGCACTTTCTGCGCAATTTCAAGTGAATGAATTATAAAGCTTGTCTGAGAGTTCAGAAAGCAGGGGGCGGAGAGATGAAGTTACACACTGCAGAGCTCAGTGAGAATATCTCTGAGAGTTGATTGGAGGGAAGGGACACCCCCCCTTTCACACAGCACACAGGGACAGAGCTGAGGCTGTCAATCAGCTGGAGCTCTCTCCCCTGTCACCTTATTTCTCTTGGTGTCAGGAAAACTTGTCAGAAGTGACTCATGCTGATAGCAGAGAAACAGGGCAGCGGTGACACCTAGTGCTGTGGATAGAGACACACTATAGAGGGCTATGCTTTGGGGTTGAATGAGAGGCTGCAATACTTACTGTACTCCCTGCTCTGACCAGCAATTGGCGCTCTCCTCTTCTTCCTAAAGTTCTGGTCTGTGAGCGGTCCCCTCTGTGTCATCATGTATGATGCAGGGCTAGTAACCCTGCATTTTACTTGGAGGGGGGCGAGCATGTGACTGCAGCCATGTGCGGCTTAGAATGGAGGCTGCTGGAGTGCACAATAAGGTATTTCTCCTTATTCTGTACCCTTAGACAAAAGCAAGCATTTAACCCATTAAGTGTGGAAGGTGGGGGGAGGGGGCAGCAGAAGACCACTTCATAGGTATTCTTTTGTTGTGCCAGGAGTTAGGCTTTAATTGAGACAAGTCTCAGAAATTCAAACTGAGAGTGTAAAGAAACAATATTAACAACACAGAAGCAGGATTAAATTAAACAAATGATTCTCTGCAGGCTTTAATGGTGTGAAACCACCACAATGTTCCAGGTAGTCATGTGATCTTTGATTTGGCAATTGGTCACATGAGGGCGCCTGAGAGCAGCTTTTCTTTGATTCAGGGCAAGAAAACCTTTTTACCCAAATTTTGAATGTGATTTGGTAAAGATGGCATGCCCTGTTGATACATGTTGATGAGCTGGAGTCGTCCTAAATGCTTCTGAGGAAAGTGAAACACAATGTTATCATTTCATTCACACCTGCTACACCTATAAAGCTAATAATACATGTAAAGAAATCTATAGATTCACCCATCTACCTGCTTACTTCTGCTTTCATGTTTTGTATTATGTAGAACAGGGGTCTTCAAACTGATGAGGCTTTTGTCTGCCTTTATGCAGCCCTTGAGGGACTATTCATCCCACTGACACCAACTATGAGCCACCATTCCTTCCACTGACACCAACTATGAGCCACCATTCCTTCCACTGACACCAACTATTAGCCACCATTCCTTCCACTGATACCAACTATGAGCCACCATTCCTCCCACTGACACCAACTATGAGCCACCGTTTCTTCCACTGACACCAACTATGAGCCACCATTCCTTCCACTGACACCAACTATGAGCCACCATTCCTTCCACTGACACCAACTATGAGCCACCGTTCCTCCCACTGACACCAACTATGAGCCACCGTTTCTTCCACTGACACCAACTATGAGCCACCATTCCTTCCACTGACACCAACTATGAGTCACCATTCCTTCCACTGACACCAACTATGAGCCACCATTCCTTCCACTGACACCAACTATGAGCCACCATTCCTCCCACTGACACCAACTATGAGCCACCGTTTCTTCCACTGACACCAACTATGAGCCACCATTCCTTCCACTGACACCAACTATTAGCCACCATTCCTTCCACTGATACCAACTATGAGCCACCATTCCTCCCACTGACACCAACTATGAGCCACCATTCCTTCCACTGACATCAACTGTGTGGGGCATATTATCTTCAACTGATATAAAGTATGGGGAATTATTCCTTCCACTCACACCAATGATGGGCATTTTTCCTCCCACTGATACCAATGGCGGGGCATTTTTCCTCCCACCGATACCAATGATGGGACACTATTCCTCCAACTAATACCAATGATGGGACACTATTCCTCCAACTATTACCAATGATGGAACATTATTCCTCCAACTAATACCAATAGTAGGGCGCTATTCCTCCTACCAATAACAATGATGGGGCACTATTCAACCAACTAATACCAATGATGGGGCACTATTCCACTAACTAATACTAATGATGGGGCACTATTCCTCCTACCAATAGCAATGATGGGGCAATATTCCACCAACTAATGCCAATGATAGGACACTATTCATCCAACTAATTCCAAGTGATAGGGCACTATTCCTCCAACGAATACCAATGACAGGGACTATTCCTCCTACAAATACCAATGGTCGGGCACTATTCCTCCAACTAATACCAATGATGTGGCACTATTCTTCCAATTAATACCAATGATGGGGCATTATACTTCCAACTAATATGATGCTAATAAGATGGGGTTATTATTTCTCCTCCTACTGACCACAGCGACCATGTAAAGTTTTTACCCCCACAAACCACCAAGACTGAAGCATTTTCTACTCCCACTGGCCACAGTCCAGGTCCCCTAAAGTCTGAGGGACAGTAAACTGGCCCTTTGTTTAGAAAGCTTGGAAAACCCTGATGTAGAATAAACAATTTGTGAGGCAACCTGTGAGGCAGTAACACCTATGTTCTGGCCTCGTACAAGGTAACCAAGACAAGCTACCACCGCAAAATCATTCTAGTAGTGACTAAGAGCCTTTACTCATCTGGTGCCCACTCAGAACTGAAATATCAACTTTGGGTGGAGCTGACCTTTAAATAACGTCCCAGCTGTTACAGAACGGTACAGAATGAATGTTATTTAAAGCGCCGACACTTCCCATTCTCAATACCTCATACAAAGGGCCTTATAGAATCCCATTGTCATGCCTCAGATACACTATGCAGATTCAATGAGTAAGCCTCCCGCTGGCTGACAATGGCCGCACACTGATTTCCTAGTTGGGACATTGTCCACTGCGTATTTCACTTTCAGCTCCTTTGGCGGGGATTTAAAGTTGCAATACTATATCAAAGCCTTTGTAGGAGAGAGTCCATGCTGGCTTTTCTTCCCTCCAAGAATACGGGGCGAGAGGCTTCGCTGAAATGAATGTATATCCTTAGCAGCTTAACTAAGCAGGTAAAGTGTTCATTAGGACAGGCTGAGTTAAAACCAATCATGCTAGAGAATAAACAAGCCCGATCATTTGTACAGTGTGCAATCTACACATCAATTATCCTGCTGAGCTAATTACCACCTCTTCTTAGCTGGGGTACCTAGGCATTCACACTTCTGTGCATCCGATCTCATCAATTCAATATTGATAACTTGTGCGGGCAATAAACCTCCAAGGTGAAAAGTGCCTGCTCCTGCTCGGTCTAATTGGAGAATAGGTACTTTTTTTTTTCTTAATTATTACACGTATTATTATTTATTATTTATTTAACAGTAGTTAATACTTCCCTACCGCTCTCCATGTGCAAAAACACTTCTGGTTAGTTCTTGCTGTTATATTTAACAGCAGAGGTAGTAAACCATTAAGGGTACGGGAGTGGAAATTTTGAAATAAAAATATTGTGCTTAGTTAAGTCGGACAAGTATATCAGACTGGCTTTTTTTTAGGCCTGATGTGGCCTTTTTGATTCTTTTCAGGCCCTGCTCTATATATTTATATACATCAATTAAATAATAATATAAATAATTAACATATATAATAAAATAATTTTTAAATATTTAAACCCCAACTAGTTTTAGATAAATAGAGGGAAAGGGTTACATCCTCTGGTCACAGTTTTCATGCTGTATATTCCCCGATGGGGAGATTCATTCTTTCGGTGTATTCTGTGGACCAATATCTCTGGGATTGAATGTAAAGGAAAATCCCAAATTTTCCGTTGTCACTACATCAGGTGGTAATGGGATTTCATCACGTTGTGTCTATATGAAATAAAAGGTAGGAAGAGATGAAAATCTTTCCAATGGTGACAGACAGGGACATAAACACATGCCTTACACCAATTGTCTTTTTCTCTCCTTCTTTATATACACTTGCTGGATCAACAGAGCCGACCTGGCCAGTTTATGGGTCTCTCTGTGACATTGGGGAGGTTTGATTCAACATGCATGTCTCCAAGGTCTCTAAGGTCTGCAGTAGTCTAAAGGTCTGCGGTAGTCTAAAGGTGGCTTTGTGCAAAGCCTTCACAGGTACAAACAGACAATTTTTGAGGGTCTTGTTCAACCACATCATCATGCACACCATGCCCTCCACCATCTAGATTCAACATTTCAGCTTTATGTCACTTTCTCGAACAACTCTACTTTTTCTATTTACAAATGTGGCCAAAATGTATGAGGGCAAATGTAGCAATGTAATGGGTAAATGTTGCTTAGGAGAGCATACTAGCCATTAACCTAAAGCCCACCCCCCCAAGATGAAAACCCCCTTTAAGCATCAATATCCCTGCTGGGCAGAGCTTTTCTTGTTAAGGTGATCATTCTCTCCTTCCAGTTGAAGGATAGATGAAGAGAAAGCTATTTCCTGTGGCTGATTTGATACCTGGTGGGGGTGCCATTCAGGTGACAGAGATACAGCCACCAAGGGGGTAGCAGATGTGAACTCATTATCATTTGAATACAAACACAGATAGGCCTGATCTAAAGCCTGGTCATCACCTGTACAGCTTTCTCTGTGATCTTTATCCCATAAGAGAGACCAGGTCCCCCCCCTCCAGACCTCTTTAAATCCCCGGACCTCCAGCTGGCAACACAGGGGTTTATGGCAGGGAGCACTCCATGCTATCTCCTTGCACAGATGCCATTCATCCACATCTGACTGTACATTGATTTCTTTCTTTTCTTCGCCACTTTAATCAGGAGCAAATCCAAAAAAGAAGCTTTAACGAGAATTATGATTTATTCAGGTTCATCAAGACATCTTTCCTTTGTGTTTTTCTCTTTGTAAAAAAAAAAAAAAGACACCAAGAGCCTAGCAAATAAATTTTTAAAAAGTCTGGAAAGACTTGGCCCATGAAAATTGTTTAAAATATAATCAGGGCATTCGCTACTTATTTTTAGGAGTACCTGTCACACAAGCCATAGAGAAGCCAGTGTTTTGCAGTCAGGACATGTAGAATGGTTTCTGCCTCAAACCGAAGCGATGGGTTTCCAGTTATGGTTATGGCAAATTGATACGAGAACTTTAAACATTTTCAGCTTTCATATTGTCCAGTTAAAATTCCTTATGGAGACTATACAAAGAGATGTAGCCCCCTGATAAAACATTTTATAAGATCAGACTGGAACCTTATTGGCTGATATGAATTTTTGTACTACCTCACTGTATAAGATTGGTAATTCTTATTATATTAAGATCTTTGTATGAAATGTGCAAACTTTTACTTTATTAGCCCAGCTGCCAAAGCATTAACATTAGATATTTGTACAATGAGGTGTCCTATCACAAAGTTGCAGGTAGGCGTTAGGATACAGTACCAAAGGGTAGGTAGGCTTTGGATACAGTGCCAATGCCAAAATTAATTAAACTCCAGTGGAGATTAATTAAACTCCATCAGTACTGAAAGGCAGATACAAACCTTGTTTTTGGTATTGTGAAACTACAAGTAAAAAAGCTCTTAGACGAAGGTCTATCAGAGCATACTAAACATTGTAGTTCCTCTACAACTGGTGAGCCAACAACTTGTCCACACTTAAGACAAACTAGAACTAATCGATCCACTTTGGATAAAGGTTGGTGGTGGTGGTGGTGGTGGTGGTGGTGGTGGTGGTGGTGGTGGTGGTGGGGGGGGGGGTTTGAGCCAACCCCAACTTCTACTATATGTCAGTGAATGGTGGTGAAATTTCTACACAGCTCCACCCACCCATTACAAGGAGGTCTCACTCTTCCTATTGGATTTCACATGTATGTTACAATATGAATATTACAGCAGGATCCACTGGGGTCTCTAAATAAAACTGGAAGCTGGTGAGGGATTCATCCCACTTGTATCTTCCTAAAACTAAAATGTGGCTTATGGGTGGACTGATCCTTTAAGACAACAGCCTCGAAAATTAGAAAATGCTGTTATTAACCTCACTTTAATGTCAATTAACTCAACAGTTTTTGCTGGATAGAACACTGTAGCAAAAAAGTATTCGTGGGAAAGAAATTCAGCTAGGTTTGATGATTTTAATTAAAATGGCACTAAATAAAACATACAATGAAATCCCACATATGCATTGAGCTTTAGCGCTTAACATCAACAGTTAAAGAAAACAACAGCGATCAAATGAGTGTTCTTCGGCATAATTACCACTCAGGTTGGGCTTAGGCATTATTAAGAGAATACGTAGAGTTCTGTTCTCCTGGCACTGTAATATGTTTTTGTAGAATTATAATTAATCTTACAGGAAGTGGAGGGATTCTTGCGGTATCAGATTGAAGCAATACACTATATAGATTTATTAATGCATTTAATCAGTTCTGGCAAAATTAATTTTGCAATGATTGCTTACATTGAAATTTGCATACGGTTAGCAAAGAGCCATTTATTTCAGCGGGGTTCTTTTTATTAAAATAGGACGCAGACACCCGCAGCGGCGAAACTTTCGTTGGCGCACAGCGCTGCGGGCTTCAAGACTTTTGAAAGAAACTCCTTAAAATGCACTTCCAACGATCGCCCTGTTCTACAATTGTTTTATTATTTCATTTTGTGTTGTACAAGCTGATCGAGTTCATTTTGAAACACAAAGTTTGCTAAAATATTCATAAAACAACTTTGCGAAGTGTATATTATGATACAGCCCTGAGCTAGATAAACGCAAGGGAAAAATTATATTTATGGCATCTCAGCAGATGACTTAATGAACTTTCTTTTGTTTTCTTCCTGTGAAAAATGAAAGGGTTCAACTATCCAAAACTGATATACCCACATTAAATGGGCTCTGACCAATGGCATCATCCATACAAGGTACCCATATACGGTTATGGAAAATGCCACTTTAACATTTCTGAAGCTTTTCTGAGTTGTTTATCTATATAGACATTTAGGCTTTTTTATTAATTGTACAACTATCCCAAACTCTTATTGCTATAGTGGATGTGCAATGACCAAGGGCGTCACTTATGCCTGTACCTATATATGGGTGACAGTTTTTTGTAAAATGCCACCTTAACATTTCTGAAGCATTTCCTTGGGGTTGTTTACCTATATATCTATTTAGCCGACCGTTTGTCCAAAATTTACATTGCCATAGTGGAAGGGCGCACTAATGGTATCACTTATGCAAGGTACCCATATACAGGTGACCGTTTTTGTAAAATGGCACCTTGACATTTCTGAAGCCTTTCCTTGGGGTTGTTTACCCATATAGACATGTAGGCTTTTAAATTGTTAGTTGAACACCTGTCCAAAACTCATATTGCCATAGTGGATGGGCACCGACTAATGGTGTCACATAATGCAAGGTACCTATATACGGGTGACAGTTTTTGTAAAATGCCACTATATTTCTGAAGCTTTTATTTTGAGTCATTTGCCTAGACATTTAGCCCTTTTTATTGTTAGTCGTACACCTAAATGTGCAATAGGGCTGAGAGTAGCATAGGCCTGGGCAGTCTAATGTCCTACCCATTGGGTCAAAAAAACCATCATCTCAAGTCTAGACATAAAATGATCACCACCAATACCAGGCATTTATGGATAGATATAATCTTATGTCTATGGGGAGTCCACTACAAGGGTTGATTGTTAAGGATGGCTTTTCCCTGCTGATCAATCATTTTCTATTCTGGGGTAAGACAAAAGCTTAGTTTGTCCACTCAGACCATAAATATGCATGCTCTGCCAACACCATCATGCATAAAGAAGCGATCCTATCGGGGTTGGACTTTTTGACTGCCATCACTTACATGACCATCTTTGCTGTCTAGAAAGTGAATTCCTGCCCTAATGTAGTGATTATAGGTGTAATAGCTCCACACAATGACTAGATAAGCTGTTTGGATTCTCGCTTTTGCTCCTTTAATTGCTTTTAGGTGACCGAAGCTGATAAAAATCAGACAGCCAGGTCTGTTTTACAGTCACTGTAAACAAAGCTTGCACCTCATCAGTGCTGCATGTTATCAGGAAGGTAGGCCCCTCCTGAGCTAAGGGAAGAATGTCACCTCTGTGCTCAGAGAGCCTGCTCAGCCATATACCCTGGCAAGCATTATCACCTAGACCGCTTTCAAACAGCCTCCTCGTATCTTCCACCGGAGGTCCTGTACTTTCAGCTCAGGGATTTAGATAAGTGCTCCAGGTCTATACAAACACATGGCATTGATAAGTATGTGAGTGTGAAATGTTGTGCAGCTTGGTGTTATCACGGTGGACAGTATAATTCTGCTCCATGAGATAAAGGTGTTATCAGACTTTCACGTACTCAAAACAAAAAAAAAAGAAAGAAAAAAGTTTGTAGTTTGGACAGTTTAGAACTCAAGTTTCCACTTTCAGTTCTCTACCTTCGTGTAAGCAAGGCATAATCATTTTGATAACGATAGACATGGCTGGATGTTAAAGTATCTCTAAATCCAAAACTTTTTCAGTTTTAGATAAAGTAGAGATGGGTACAAGCCCTGCCAGGTTTTTCTGTTGTGTTCTATTGGGGAGATCTTTCTTCATTTCCTGCCTGGAGAAACAGGAAGTGGGAAGAGATCTTTCCTAAGTAGGGGGGCAATTCTTTTTTCGACAGTTGTCAGATTTCCTCATTATTTCTTAGGGACTTAAGTTTGTTCCTTCCAAGCTCAATTTTTGGGCATGTTGTTTTTTTTGTGCTTTTTTTTAATTAATTGACAATGTAACTTTATGTAGATTGTATGCAACCTTCCTGCACAAGAAACAAACTGTTTAACCTTTCTCCAAGGCCCCTTTCACGTGGGTGCCCCCTATTCTGCAGCAGGGGATCCTAGACCAGAATGGACATGGATGTCACATATATGACATCCGTATCTGTTATGATTTTTTTCCATCTTGTGATAGAGGAGTAGGAGACCCATATAATCCTTAAGGGTGGCAGGATGTAAGCAGACATGCATCTACCTATATACAGTCAAAAATAGACTTAAGCTGCTTACACACGGTCGGACTTTTCGACCGGACTGGTCCGACGGACCAAGTCAGGCGCACAATCCGATCGTGTGTGGGCTTTATCGGACCTTCAGCGGACTTTTCCAGTTGAAAAGCTGACAGACTTTAGATTTGGAACATGCTTCAAATCTTTACGTCGTAACTCCGCTGGACCACAGAAATCCGCTTCTCTGTATGCTAGTCCGACGGACAAAAACCGACGCTAGGGCAGCTATTGGCTACTGGCTATCAACCTCCTTATTTTAGTCCGGTGTACGTCATCACGTACAAATCCGTCGGACTTTGGTGTGATCGTGTGTAGGCAAGTCCGTTCGTTAAAAAGTCAGTCGGAAGTCCGTCAATAGTCCGTTTAAAGTCTGTCGGAAAGTCCGTCGGACCAGTCCGGTCGAAGAGTCCGCCCGTGTGTACGCCTCATTAGACACAAACTTATTGCATTTGATCTGCTGAACCTGATCAGACTCAGATGTGGGCGGATATAGGCGTGCTCATGCCCTCTTACAACCCACCACCCATGGCCATGGGGATATGTTGCCATTTGTTTTTTAGCCATGGGTCAAGATTAGACTGCCGGAACACCCATGTGCAAAGGGTCTAACATTACTGCTCTATGTTAACTGTTCTTTAGGCTAGAAGAAGCTCAAAAATACTGGCAAAAAATATTCGATTGTTGTAGTTTTTTATTCTGATAAAGATTTGGGAATTTATTTTATGATCCAATCAAGTGAAACACTTTAAACATACTGTATCTGCCTTAGATTTACTGAGGGCCCCAATGATGAAGTTAGAGGGCCTTGGACAATCGAAAAGAAAAATCTACTATTTCAACATGCAGGTTATGTGAGATTATTGAAAAGGGAATCACCAGTACAAGAAAAAAAAACACTCCCTGCTAATCTACCTGAATTTTAATTCTGACAGATTATATTTTTAATGCATGACTGCTATTAAAAACCTTGAACCTCAACTAACCTTCAGAAACTACAAGTTGACCACCGGTTGATAAATAATTTTAATGAAGTTTTTGTAGGACTTCGTAGACTGTTTCAGACAGCTTGCAGTTTGATAAATAACTGCGTCCATGTGTTGCACGGGTTAAATTAAAATCCAGCTGACTGTGTCCTTTGTGTAGGCACCTTTCCTGAGAACAGTTATGTACCAGGGCTATCTGTCTGCTTATTGCCACACCCAGGATTCGAGCTGACAAGCGACTGTGCACTGCCCATGTCAGCAAATTCCACTACCTGAAAGGGATTGAGGGGGAGAGAGGAGCCCGCGGGAGGGGGCACAGACATGTACTAGTGGCACCAGGCCATGACAACTCTTTCAGCAGCCTGGAGCCAACATGAAACGTTGGAGAGAGGGGTGTCGTCAGAGAGCAGCCTTAATACAGATAAGAGAGGCTTGGCGTTTAGACACAGCACTGACAGAGACTGCTGGCTGGCCGCAGCTCCATTTCTACTTCTACGGAGACTCCAGTTTACAAACACTCCCATTTAGATTATTGCCTGTAGATTTTTGTTTGGTATAATTAGGCGGGTGCAGTGTCATGCGTCAACGTGCGTTTCCTTTGTGCGTTAACTTGCATTTTGATGCATGTTTTTAATGTGTTTTGGAATATAATTTTTGATTATTTATTTATTTCAGGTACTTATATAGCGCCATCAATTTACGCAGCGCTTTACATATACATTGTACATTCACATCAGTCCCTACCCTCAAGGAGCTTACAATCTAAGGTGCCTAACTCACATTCATACATATACTAGGGACAATTTAGACAGGATCCAATTAACCTCCCAGCATGTCTTTGTAGTGTGGGAGGAAACCCACGCAGGCACAGGGAGAACATGCAAACTCCAGGCAGGTAGTTTCGTGGCGTGGTTGGGATTCGAACCAGCGACTCTTCTTACTGCTAGGCAAAAGTGCTATCCACTAGACCACTGTGCCACCCAGAGACACCTCTGGCTGAGGTGTCTCCACACTCGGTCCACAGGAAACATAGTAAAGTTCAGCCGGCCATGGACCAAGGCTTGTTATTACAGGTTGCAAACTATTTTTATTATGGGGAAGTTGGACACATGCATTTTAGCATATTGCAACGTGAAGTCCATTTACACTGTTGCATTTTATTAACAATGCATTTGTCCAATTTCCGCATAAGGAAAATAATGACTGTTCCCAGCATAGAAACATGCCGCAAACACGCATTGTGCTTGCAGTGTCATTAGATGCTAATGGCACCCCAAGCAAGACTAGCGGGCGCGTGTTTGCTGTGTGTTTTGTCCTGACAAATGCACTGCAAATTCACCAAAAAGCATGGTAAAAATAAAAAAGTACAGGAGGTTCTTTGGGATGTTTATCGCACAGTCTATTCAAGTGAATGGTTTGCCTTATGTGTGACCCACGTCAACATGTAAAAAATGCGCAAACAAATGCAGGCAGGAACGTGGGATTTTAATGCAGCTTCTGTGAGCTAGGAGACCCATAGCAGTTAATAGCAGTACATCCAAATGTATATATACTGTAATATATATATATATATATATATATATATATATATATATATATATATTGTATATATGCGTCTTGATGCAGTGCCTGCATGTATGCTAACACAGCTCAATGTACCTGCTGTGAACGAGCCTGCGTTACTCAGAACCAATCAATGCAGGCTCAATGCAAGAGCACATAGAAAAATATTCTTTTCTGTGTGCCCTGCTCACACCATAATGCTGGGTTGAGTAAAAGGCAGCATATCTGCATTTTTTATGCAGCACAGCTCACGTCACTGTTTTCCAATGCACCCCAGCGTGATGCAACATGCTATGGTGCATAGCGCTGAATGCAATGTAGTTTTGTGACATTTCGGTAAAGTTACAACAGATGCAATGTTTTGTTGTTGTCACTATCAGGAAGATGGTATACATTATACACTGAAGTGAGTGCATGTAAACAGGTAGTCGCTGCAAAGAGGCTGCAGGAGATCAACAGTGCTGAGATACAAAAAAGGATACAAAGTGGAAAAAAAAAAATGTTGCAATTGCAAACTAACTCTCATCCAGTTAGGGCACGTTCAGACTAGTTTCAGATCAGATGTTTGGATAACACTTCCGAGAGCATTTGACCAGCCATGAGGAGGTGTTGTATCACCTACTCATCACTAGCTTTGAGCTCTTGAACCCCGCACTAAAGCACCAAAACCATGTGCATTGCACACGGTTGCAAGGCCCTTGCAGAGCAGCCTCATTCACTTGGTAGTCGCTACTCCTGCTGAAAACAACAGGGGGTAGAATTCCTGCTGCGAAGCAAAGCATCATGGTTGCGGCATGTGTACACCCCCAGCAAAGGAGAGTGATTGGGCAGGGGGCGGTTAAAAATGCAGCTCAACCATGGGGGTGTTACCGTCCCTCAGCTGGTAATGTGAATGAGCCCTTTAGAGATTATATCTACTTTCTTAAACAGAAATAAGTACATTACCTTCACTCAACAGCAAAACGTAGCTTCTTGTGGTCAA
>NC_133329.1:373761086-373813586 GCF_042186555.1 Aquarana catesbeiana
GTCTGATAGGCAGTATCTGAGTACCAGACACCATTGCTTTTTACAATACATTTACATTAAGGAAATAGGTTTGACTGCTATGGCTGGCCAACAGGGATGCTTTTTCAAAACCTTTGTCATACCTGACCCTAAGTTGAATTAACCAAATAACATCTTTCTTTTTGTTCACTGATTCCATTTGACTTACAACTAAGCTAGTTGTATAATATCTAATTGCAAAAGCCCACTTTTCTTTACTGGGCTGCAATGGGGTACCATTATATAGTTCATGACCTGCAAATGAAGGAACCGTTCTATTTACATCAAAATAAACTTTACCCCAATGGTCATTAAGAGCTGGCCTCTTGTTCCTTTTAGGACCACAGAGTACTTCATTTCCACCTTAATGGTTTGACCTCCCCCTGTTTTTTAACCATTCAGGTGATCAGCAAACCCCAGCTGACTTGTACAAAAAAAAAAAAAAAAAGCGTTCAATGGAGATTTCCCTTCCTTGAGGTGATGGGCAGCAAGTCAGCCCTCTACCTGAACTTAACATTTGTCAGCAACAGCTGCAGCTGACAGTGGCTGGACACAGATTGCTGGGGAAGCAGCAGGATGAACAGGAGAAAATGTAATTTTCGCCTTAATGGAGGGAACAAAAGAAAGAAGGCTTTATTAAAGGTGGACTATAAGCGCTTAATACCTCGGAGATATGTCAAGGTAGAAGATGAACCACGTTCGGCTTCAGGTAGGGCACCTCTGACACCTTTTGCATAACGGTTTCCCCTGCTTAGGTTGGGAATGAACAGACCCTTAAAAAAAAACTCCTGTACAATCGTGATGGGAAAACATAGCTAATTCATGTGATTGATAAAAGTGCTTTTTTTTTTGCACTGAAGGGCCTTATTATATGATTTGTCAGAAAAGATGGAAGAAACCTTTAAGTGGTTTGTAAGAGAATAGTTTAGGTTCACGTTGGAATTTCAAAACTTTTACAAAGAAATGTTTTTGTTTCAATAAGTGAATGCATTCACCCAAAGCTATACATCTCTTGTTATCTCAGTATACAATACATCAACCCATTATAGGCTGACAGTCATGGTGCTGACTTAACTGTAAATTCGCAATATAATTCATTGTCGGCCATAAATATTTAGTACATTTTTTTTTTGTACAATTGAATGTTTTTTGTTGTGTTTATCTTCAAATTTTTGAATACCAAATATCCTACGTGTTTGTACATGGGGGCTGAAATGGTTTGCTTAGTGTTACAATCAGATGTCTCAAATAGGCTACTTTATCCGGGAATAAAATATGAATAATATCATTTTGCACAAAAACACAATTTAATTACACACTGTAATTGTTCCATATGCATTTTTCATGTCACCAAATTTATTAAACATAGATAGATCTTAGTGAATGCTGTTTTAACTGAAACAATCCCGGAATATAACACGTATCAATTTTCTCCTTTGCCAAGTGTGAGTTTGTGAATTCATTTGGTGCAAATGTCCTTGATTAACATGCGATGCACAAAAATGTGTTTCACGCTTAATTAATTAAAAAAAAAGTTTTGGTAATAACAACATTTAGTACATTATTTGCATTGATGTATAGGATTTTCTCTTTGCTGTGCTTATTTCATTTTGATAGATAATATAGTTTTTATAAGTGTCTCAGTCTGAAGTACCTATATAAGCTAGTGGAGAGTGATAGAGACAAATGATTTTCCGAGCTTTCGAGGTTGTTGGTGTCTTTGTCACGCACTTATTGTGTAATCTTTAACAGAGGAAGGTATTAGACACAATAACTGACACAAGGACAGTATCCTCATATTTCTGCCCATTTCCTTGTCAAGGTTTTTGAAGTCCAAGGTTTTAAAAACGTAACTCTAGACAAGGTCCCTCGTGGCGGATAACACCGAAACAACACTTCTGAAAAAGATCTGTAGAATAAACTTTTCCTGGCTTCTTTTACAAAAAGTGATTCATTTATGGAAACCAGGTAGGAATTGCAGACATCTATCAGGTCTGCGCCCACTCTGCTGATTACGGATATGATGGCCCCTCTTGACATGCTGTGATGTTGAGTTTTGCCCTAGTGCAATGACAGGGCAAATTTACATAGTTGCATTTTAATACATGCATTCCAACGCAATAAAATGCAGGCTTTGCATAATAAAGATAGTGTCTGTTCCTATCCCAGTGCTGCAGAAAAATACAATATGTCTGTTCTTTTCTGCTTTGCGGCGCATTTGGAGCACATAGAAGTCAAGGGGGTTGATTTACTAAAACTGGGGAGTGCAAAATCTGGTGCAGCTCTGCATAGAAACCAATCAACTTCCAGGTTTTTTGTAATGGCATAATTGAATATGTTGAATTTAGAAGCTGATTGGCTACCATGCACAGTGGCATCAGATTGTGCACTTTCCAGTTTTGGTAAATCAACCCCTATATGTTATGAGTAATTGGCAATGGGTATTAACAAGGCTTGGTCAATGCCTATTAATGCTGTCTACTCCTAACTCTTTGTTCAGAAACACATTGAAAACCTGTGTCAATGCTCAAAAGAAATACATATTGACACATGACAACTCTCATGCGTAACTCTGCAAAAAAAAACCTACCTCTATGCCCACATGGGTCCTCAGACATTCGTTGAAGTTATTTTTAGACAAGATGGGGAATCTTTTCAATGGGGTCAGATGTGTCATCCAGTTAGTGGTGCCTTAATAGGTTGTTTTGGAGAAAAATGTGTATTCTATTTTCTATTTAAGCAACAGTTTACATATTCTGCACTGCTTTATAGTACCATTTCAAGACTTGCGATTGGCTGAGAAAACAAAGAAACACATAAAAAAGAAATAGTACATATAAGCTTTATGCAGATAGTACCCTGGTGGACCTCAGTGTTGCAAAGCTACAGTGCTAACTATTCCGTTTGTATGCATAAAAGAAAGCATATTAGCCCGCTATTAAGTATTGGTGGCATTATTAACATGTTGTTTTTTTGTGGATTCCTCCTATTCTGAGCCTCCTGCCTGTGCTGGCTTTGTTATCATAATGTGACCTAAGGGTAGGAAGTCCCTCTTCTTTTGCTCTTTGTGTTTATGCTCCATTCTGCCTATTGTTGTAGCCAAGTTCAATGCATGTACATTCAACAACAATCACAAATACAGGGCAAAGTGTTGTGCTAATTACTGGAGTACGTTTATTTTCGAGACGTTGGTTTTGTACTTTGCAGGTTGAGGTTTGGACTGATAGCTATTGAGTGACAGCCGGAAGAGGCTTGGAATCGATAGGTGAGGTGGCCTCCCCACTCCAGGAAGCTTCCTGTTAATTTTAATTTCTCTTGCTGGTTTGCTTTAGTCACAGTTGTACATATGTGTTAACTTTTATCCACTTTTGACACCTATGTACTTAATGTACTTGACAGAGAATCAGTTTAAGTTCTGTGATTCTATGCAGTACACATGATTGCATTTGGAAATGCCTTCCCAGGTATCTCAGAGGCTTTAAATTGTAACTTGTGGTAGCTTAGGATTGTAATGGTTGAGTTGCATAAGCTATTGTGATGGTTGCGTTGCATAAGCTATTGATTTTTTTTAATTATAGGTAACAATATCAGATTAATTTAAAGGGACAGTCCACCCAAAGCTGATGTTTCATTTATAGGTGGATGATGGTAAGGTAAATCATCCAAAGCCTTCTCATATCTCATCTTCTACCCCATGGTGTCTCAAACATCTTTTTGCATTTTATCTGTAATGGAATAATAGTGGCAAATCCAACTGGCACCAGTGGGTGGGCAGAGCTGGGAGCTCAGATGTTGGAAACCTTGCTGTTAAAGGGTGATTTATCAAGATGACATCCTTCCAGTAATTCATAAACAGTTGGTCTTGCCCATACATAAAAAACCTTTTTTGATTCCATTGTGACCTCCTTTGATTAAACAGACATTTGCATCAACGAAAGTGCTTCATTTCCATTTGTCCTGGCTAAGTGAACCTTTTCCCAGGCCAGCATATAACATAAACATGTGAAAGTTACAAACCTATACTAAAATTTACTTTGAACACCTTTATGAAGCTCTCCTGGCATGCCAGGTCTTATGTAAGGGATTGCAGTCTGTATCAACAGAAGGTGATGACACAGGCAGAGTCTGGCCAATGGCTAATTACAGCTTCAGTTTCTTCCCCTTTTCCACAAACAAAAGCTTTACTTGGGAGACACATGTTGATATGAAGATCGCTCTTCCCTCCCCCAAGTTTCTCAAGGCAAAAAGTCAATCTGATCAATAACCTTCCCCCCCCCCCACCCCTACACACACATCCCCCCCCCCCCACCCCTACACACACATCCCCCCCATGCATTTGGAACAGATGCTGCAGTGTTCTGCAAGTGACAGAGTAACAGACGTCTGTGAGAGGGGGCTCACAAGGTAACACTGTTTACCCTTGTCACAGATAAAGGTTCAGCTACTTCAAATGTCAGACTAATTATCAGCAACACTTACGGAGTATTACAGGCCGGAATGCCTTCATAATTCCCTATAGCGAGGAGTGGTGACCCTGAAATGTCACACCACCAACGCCTTAGCCAGGTATTAATTAAAAGAAATAATCAAGGACCACCACACATAAATTGGTTGCATGTACAAAATCTTTAGTACAACTTATTGATAAATAATATAGCAGTTTATCGGAATCTAGAAATGTTACAGGAACTTTAGAATTCCCCCCCAAAAAAAGGAAGGTATAATAGGAAGTCACATTAACAGGACACAGCTGGCTTCTGTAGCCTCATGTGACCTAAAATGGCAGCTGGCACAAATAATTTGTGTTAGATATCACATATCTGCTTAATGGAAAAATATAGGATGGTCATTTTTGAATATTTTGCAAAAAAAGGAATTTCTTTCTTAGCTTTACTGGTCCAGTAAAGGGACTTTCCCCATGCAATGTAAACCGTGCATTATTGGTGGGACAACGTTTATAAAACTGTGTCCTCAAATTTGGGACAGTTGGCAGCAATAAGTTTTAGGGGTGGCTTGATTTACTACAGGATTGTTTTTTTGGTGATCCAGTCAACTTGTGGTCATTTCCTATACTCATCGTTTGCTGCATAATCTCAGACAGTGACTGCATCTGATGGGATGCAGTCACTGTTCAACCAATAATTTTCCAGCCGGATCCTTCAATATTTCTGTTGACATTTGTTGAGCTGGGTGGTGCTTGCAGGGCCACCTTGGCTCAAATTTTGGTTGATTTGGCAAGGATCGGCTGAAAATTAAGCCATGTATGGCCAACCTTATGGTATCCATGCACAGGAACATTTCTGACCTAAAAATGACTGGTGGTGACACCCCAGTGGCCAACAGTCAGCCGTTCGAGAACTGGTTCCCTTTTTGGAGAAAAGGTGATAATCGCTTGTCGTTTGCCAAAATTTTTTCAACATATCTCTCTATTCTCTCTATAAAGTCTTAGCACCCAATAATCAGTCGTTCTGATGTTTGGAAATACATGCAATCTCTCTGTACTTCATCACCATAATCCAAATTTCTCACTTCATACGAATATATGTTGTGTATGGCAAGCCTGAGATTATCTGTATGTGAGGCTGAATTCCATCGCAACAATTTCTTCTTTTTTACTGCACCAAAAAAACCGAGAAACATTTAAATCACGTCAGATCAGCATACCACGGATTAACAATATTCCAGCACACAGTTTAACCCGGAGAGCAATCCTTAATGCTTATCCTGTAATCGTAGGATTGTATGGCAGCCTTCCATCGCTACCTGTATGAAGAATAATTACGCCAGTATTTTTGGCAAGGCATCTAATGCCGCGCATTGTAATTAAGTTGTAAAGATTACTGTGAGGGATTGCTTATCAATGATGTTTTAGGCTATTTATCATTGCAATTGAGGCTTCTTTTTTGTTCCTTAACTCCTCCTCGGTGAGGCTTTTAGAATTTGTGTCTGTTTTTGATCCAAAAAAAGAGCATCTTCTCCCTTGCTTATTGATTTACAAAAATAATTTCTTCGGAATTCCAACTGTTTTTTGGTTTCCAGCATGTCTTACCCACGTCACAAGCTGGACATTTTTGCCTATGTGGCTATTTTTTCGCCTGCAGCTCTGTTATAAGATGTTCTTTTTGACTCAGTGGATAAAGTCAATCTTCTGAAAGTGAGCTTTCGCAACTACTAACTCTCTGGTTGACTCACGGTAAAGTGTTACAGATTCTGAAGAAAAGCAACATCTTCATGTTATGTATTAGAATTTGTTTGACTTGACGTTTTTGAAATTTGAGTTGCTTCTTACTTGGATCCATAACACAGCATGCATTGACATATGTGTTTACTAAATCTGTTTTGTAAATTTTTTTAGCTGCATTTAATAGATTTAGTAGCACGCATGAGCTTTGACTTGAGTGCAGAAGATATTAACCAGGCTGAAAAATTGATACAACCTACACTTGAGAGAGATGTAGTTTCCACTGTGTTAGCTCGTCACTGGCTACAAGAACGAGTTGTTATTGGACCTGTTTTATTTATTTATTAGAGGTTTTATATCATTCTAACACGTTATATGGCATTTTACATATTGTACATAGAAATCAGTCCCTGCCCTCAAGGAGTTCACAGTCTAAGGTTCCTAACTCACATTTATACACATACTAGGGCCAGTTTACCTTGCAGCTTGTCTTTGGAGTGTAGGAGGAAGCCCACACAGGCATAGGGAGAGCATGCAGACTCCATGCAGGTAGTGCTGTGGTTGGGATTCAAACTGACAACCCCAGGGCTGCTAAGTGGAAGTACTAACCACATAACCACTGGGCCTTGCACTATAATAGACAAAATGAGCACGTGTTTGATGTAAGAAGCCATTACAGTGTGCAAAATGCCTGAAGCAAGCCAAGTATGTACATATTTCATCACTTTGGCAATGGCTGCCACCCAGTTTTCCTTGGAATCTTAAGATAGGGTTTGTTGTAGTCAGGTCAGTCAATAATGAATTCTGCTTTGTTGCTATAGGTTATTGCACCTTGCATGCACCTTTTTTGGCTTGTTAAAGAAGGTGATGGTGCATGGGTAAGAACTTTCCAATGGTTATAGCGCATAACCAAAATCTTCCTATACAGCCATACTTAGGCTCACACTACAAGGAGCGTGTGTGTGAGACCCTTCCAATGGTCATATACCGTAACCAAAATTTTCCTATACGGCCATTCTTAGCTTAAGCAATAAGCGCGTGTGTGTATGACCCTTCCAATGGTCATATACCGTAACCAAAACTTTCCTATACGGCCATACATAGGTTTAGGCTACACAAGTGATTTATTTAGTAAAACCTCCTGATATTAATTGCAAAGAGAGGTGATTGGTTGTGAACTAAACAAATTTTGCAGCATTTACCAGCGCCTAAATGAAACATGCATGAGTACACATCTTTTACCATTTTACATGCTACTATGTTAAGGAGCTTTCACCATAAGGGGGCTTTTCTCCATCAATTGACGATCAGTCATTACCCATTACAGTTAATAACTGATCATTTTAGCAGTGTAATTGAAATACTAAAAATCACCTGGTTAGGTCAATGCTGGAGGACATCTGTGGTTACTCGGCTGTTGTGGAACTAGCACAAGCAATCATGGCATGCTGGATCTTGTAGTTCAACCACTACAGAAGCACTTCAGGTTACCAATTACATCTCTGTATCTTCAAGCTAATTAACACATTTGGTGATGTTATTATTAATTGTTATCTAAAAGTCATTTTTCTGTGAGTGCATGTGTGTGCATGTGTACAAACGCTATCACATCCTTAACAAGCAAGCCAACAAGCCGTGACATTTAATATACACTTAAAGGGAACCATCACCAAAAAAAAAAAGAGTGCTTGAACGGGCTGTGGTTCTTTACTTAAATAAAGCAGCATATGCCCTCCCAGCTTTTCAGTGTCTGGAATAATGTTAATACTTAATGTCATATTTAATCTGCAAGCAACCATTTTCATTTTTAATAAATACAGTGTAGGAACAGCGAAACATCCTTTTCTGCTTATCACACACTCTTCCCTTATAATATTCAACCAGAGGGCCCATACCTGTTTATTTTCCACTGCTGATAAATGAGCGATTTCAGAATGAGTTCAAAAAATGTAAAAAGATTTTCTTCGTTGTTTCTGTCCAATGACACTCTCATCTTGCTTCACATGTGACAGATTTTCTCTATTTTTTTTTTTTTAATGATTAGTAATGTGGTCGATTAACTAGAGGACTTAGATTAGTGGATTTTGGTTTAGTTGTATTATTCCTATTGTATTTACATATCGTGCAAGGAAATAATAAAAAAAAAAAAAAAATCATTTTTTTGCTTGCCAATGATTAGGTGATTGAAATGAACATTCATTCGCAAAGTTCTTTTCTTCTTAAAGACTCATGCATATGGGCGCTCTTGTACTTATAGCATAAATTGCGGCCATAATGTCTTTCCGTACCTGGGATACACAGCTGTTCCCTACAGCCAGCCATAGTGATAAATAGCTGTATGTAGGTTCATAGTTACATCAGGTCAGGTTGAAAAAAGTTCATCTAGTTCAACCAAGGGAAAAAACAAAAACAAAAAAAAACCCATGCAATCCCATATACACAAGCCTATACCTACAGTTGATCCAGAAGAAGGCAAAAAACCCCAGTAAAGCATGATCCAATTAGTTCCAGCAGGGGAAAAAAATCCTTCCTGATCCCCCAAGAGGCAATCATATATTCCCTGGAACAACTTTACCTATTAATGTTAGTACCCAGTTATATTATGTACATTTAGGAAAGAATCCAGGCCTTTTTCAACCTTTTAGCACCGGCGCCCCCTGGCCCTTTAAGAGATTTATGACGCCGGGAGGCAGGGCAAGGTATAAGATCACATGACCGCTGTCATGGTGGTCACGTGGTCTGATAACTCTGGATCGCAGGGAGTAATCGGGAGCTTTTGGTTAGGCGACGGTAACTGGACCAGACGCAGAGAGACCGCATATTTGCATGTGGCTGTCGCCAAGCAATCTACTGAGCTAGCCAGCACCAGCTCTTGAGGGAGTCTATTCCACATTTTTACAGCTCTTACTGTGAAGAAACCTTTCCGTATTTTGGAGATTACATCTCTTTTCCTCCAGATGTAACGAGTGCCCCCCTTGTTCTCTGGGATGACCTTACAGGGAATAACTCAACACCAAGTTCACTATATGGACTTATGTATTTGTACATGTTGATCATACTCCCCCTAAATCTCCTCTTCTCAAGAGAGAATAAATTCATGCGGCAAGAAGCGGTGTGAACCCGCATGCAACCGCATACAGCTATTCATTACTATGGTCAGCTGTAAGTAGCAGCTGTGTATCCCCAGCACAGAAATATTCCAGCAATTTACATTTATAAGTAAGCACAATAAATGATAATTATAAATCAAATAGCTCCAGGTGGATCTCAGCTCGGAAGCCTATTCGGTATGGCCAGGTGCTGATCCGGTTCGTCTTGCTGGCAGATAGAAGAATATTAAGGATTCACGGCTCAGCCAGAAAAAAAAGTTTTTGAAGGTTCAGTTGTGTGGTGAAACTTTCACACTTTTAGTAGAGGTTTATAAATGAGTCAAACAATATAAAAAATATACATATCTGTAGTTCAATCCAATGAGAGGTTAGAAGACGCTCATAGTGAATACCAATAGAAAATAGAGTTGAATCTTTCTGGTTTTCTATTGAGCACGCTAATTAAAAGCAGCTGATGAAGCCATAGTCAAGGCAGTGGACATTACGTAAAAAGTGTATGCCTACAGGTCAGCATTCCAGCGCTTATTCTCCGTGTTGTGTCTTATTTGTCTCCGTTAAGGTATTTACTACTGTTTGGGAAAACAGATCAGGGAGAGCGAGGCTATTGTTGTCTTGTGATGCTGATGGATGTTGAGTGCCTGACCCCGCTTCCTGAGACATGACTTCACTGCTTGCTGAAAACACTCCGATTTTTTGGGGTCTCCTCAGGGACTTCTTGATAAATCATCTTTCTTTTCTTTCTTTTTTTTTTTTTTTTTCTTTTTCCTTTTTCTTATAAAAATGCCAGAGAAAATATTTCAGCCCCCCCTCCTTGCTGCTGCAGGACTCACGTGTCACTCAGAACAGTCAGCGACGAGCAAAAAGAGACCTCAAAAGACATATTTTCTGGCGGGATAAAGGCCCTTTAATGCCTGTCCAGCCTTAGATAATTTTATTCACTCCTCCTGGACCTTCCTTTATTTCTCCTGTGCCCAGAGATCAGTTTTTAAGAGGTGGGCTGAAAGATTCCCAGGCCTAAAGCGCTTTTGTTTTGCACCCCCCTTCCCCCTGAATCAAGGCTCGGAACATTTGTAAAGGGACGTC
Organism: Aquarana catesbeiana; assembly: GCF_042186555.1. Taxonomy (NCBI): domain Eukaryota; kingdom Metazoa; phylum Chordata; class Amphibia; order Anura; family Ranidae; genus Aquarana; species Aquarana catesbeiana. The sequence continues at coordinate 373,771,479 of NC_133329.1, forward strand.
TGCTGGTTGCTAAGAAATAGTTAAACCTCTGTCACTAAGAGAGAAGAAAAAAAAAAAAAAAAGATTCACAATATTGATTGTACGAAGGTATATCTGGACCACACAACACGAACGCTTACTCTAGAATATCTCTCCTTTTTTTTTTTTTGTCAATCTTGGGGCATTACCCTGCCTGAACTTGTTTAAACCCTCGTGGTCACACCTCTTGAAAAGGTTTTGTTCCGACCGTCAATTGGTATTCAAACCAGGTCAGCAGATACTGTTTGCTGCTCCTAGGACCGTTTTCATTTTAATTTGCACCTGTTGTGCAGTTGTTCAGAAGGCAAGTGCAGACTCGCAGATTATACAAAGATCATATTATGGGCAGATATGCACGGTGTAATCTTTTTGTCCCCAGACTCCCATGACAAAAAAGGAAAAAAAAAAAATTCTGTCTTTTTTGTTCCTCTTATTTTCCTCCCTGGGAACCTGTCAAAGCAAACAGATATGACTGACAAAAAATTTGTAAGTAGACGTGATTCAAGAATTCAACCAAAGCATTCTAATACTGACACACAATCCTTTTGCTTTTTTTTTTTTTTTTCTTCTCGCTTTCCTGCCACTTTTCCATAATCCGATCGCTGGCAAGAGCCACTTGAGATAGCTCAGTTGATAATTTAGGAGAGGGCGGCTTTATTAGATTCAGAGAAATCAAAATGAACCTGAAAATTGTTTTCTTTCTAACCCCCCTCCCCATTCTTCAGCCCCCCCCCCCTCGTTCCCATGATGTCATGGCTTGGATTTTTTTTTGTGCGTGGTTGTAGAGAGTTAGGTTAACGTATCTTGGCAATCCCATGTGTGCCTAACGGATGGTGTGTTTCTGTCGTTGAGCTAATGCCCTGTGTTTATTACGCTAATCTTTCTTGTCTGCTGGTAAAGTGGACAATTTATGTGCTATCATGTAGGCCGAGTTCCTTGTGAGGGCTGACTAATTCACAAACAGCCACCTTCAATTGAGTTCACAGACCTTGTTTGCGGCCAGTGCTTGTGTGTTTTTATACAGCTGCTTCACAGGTTTTGGACAGGGAAATGCATGGTGGGAAATTAAGTTCCTTTTATCGGAGTTTCAATTTCCACATTGCTTGAAATTTCTTGAGAATTTTGGAGTTCTTCAATTCTAAGGCTAGCCATAGAAGAACAGGCATGGCAATGTCTCTATGTCCTCTGTAGCTCCTGGATCAGGTTCTGCTTGTGCAATCAATGTGACCATCTGATTTTGTGCTTTCTTCCTTCTTCTCACTCAGGAAACAGTTGCTCAATAGTCTTAATTTCTTATCAAGCCTGGTCATTTCTGTGTGCTATTACAAAATGTAGTGACACTTGATAGTATTCTTTATTGTTTACCTGGCCAGTTACCCCCCACATGACCAGTTGATGCAATCGCTTGTTCAGTTTCTGCATAAAGAGGTAGACTTAGGGTAGCTCTGAGACCATTTGATGACATAGTCATAGGGCAGCTTTTGATGAAATAATCATATCATAGTAGTGACATTAGGGCAGACAGCACCTCTCAGGTGAGAGACTTGTGGGTATGCAGGTTTATGGATTATCAGTGCCTTCAGAGAATCTAAGTAGTATCAAGGCAGGTCAATATGGTTTACAAGCCACCTTAATCGTTTAAAGCCAATACTACAGTTGTTCAACCATTTCAGTACTTAATTAGAAACTTTAAACATCATTAAAAGAGCTAATTGGTAACATCGCCATCATGAGACTTTCACTTAAAGTTTATGATATCCATGAGCCTTCCAAAAAGAAAAATGTCCATCCCTAACCACTGGTTGGAGTTTATGTGATATGACAAGTGATGCCAAATATATTAACAGATAACAAAGTGGTGTTGGGATTGTTTTGTAGAGTTGACCATTTTAGGCGCTACATTGTTCTAAATTGTATGTTTCTCTTTCATTTTGCAGTATTAACCTACGACAATGTAGTAGACACGGGTTCGGAGACAGATGAAGATGAGAAGCTCCACATCGCTGAAGATGACAGTATTATCACCACATTGGACCAGGAAACAAGTCCGGCTAGTATGCTCAATCATGAGTCTTCACCACACGCCAACCAAGCATTACTGGCAAGAGAAGAAGAAGAAGATGACCTGAGGGATAGCGGGATAGACCACAACTGGCACAACGATGGTCTTCTGAAAGTTTCCATAGATGGTTCTGGTAAGTGTAAAAAAATTTTTTCTCTAAACACGGCTGAGTACTTGGCTTCATGTATAAAAATGATATGAATGGATTTCCTTTGTTGCTAGTAGACACAAATGAAGCTTCAATCATCCTTTATGTTCTTCATGTTAAAAGCTTATGCATAGTAAAGGCAACATAGCTCTTTTCTCACAATTTTCGGTTCATTCAGGGTAAAGCAAATAGGTTTTTGGATAGCGCTTCCTCTCTGCCACTAATACTTCACACCTACGCTCACCTACTGAAGTCCTGCGAAATACCTTGTAGTTCTAGGTATGGGTATACATGTGACCCTTTCTCCCACAATGCAGTTCTGGGTGCCTGAACAGCCTATCATCAGGCCCACGCACTGCCACATGGAAACAGTATAAGAGACCCACCCAGAACGTTCCTGGAAATTACACAGGGGTTATATAGGGATTTCTGGCCGGTAATGGAAGAGTGAAAACCAAATAAATATTGCCAGCATACTTGTACATTAAGTCATACTTAGTTCACAAATGAACCTATCTCTGAAGCTCTGCAATGCAGGCCCTGCCCCCGCTTTCGCTACTTCTGGGTTCCCAGGCCTCCTCTCTGGCCATTGGACGGCCATTGATGATGTAACTGGCACCTGGCCCATTCTCAGCAACTTACAGCAGGCAGGAATGAGCCAAGAGTGTACACAGCATGGTGCATTTTTCATACAGTGTACATAGAAAATAAAGAAATTGCTAGGTGAAAGGGGAAGAAGTGTTTTGACAGAAAAAGACTTTGAATGTCTCTTTTGCCCTGACCTCGTAGCAAATTTTGAAGTAGTAATTCCCCTTTAAAGGGCCAGTTCAACCAAACCTGATAATTTAGTTTTGGGGAGATTCTTGGCATCTAAACTATTTCATGGTATCCCTCAGAGGCCCCAGTGGTGAAAAGTACTAATATTAAAATCTCAGTTTGGTATAGTATGGTATATTACCCGGCCATTATTATTTTTTGCTTCCCGCTATATTTTTTATTATAAAGGATACAGTGATAAAAAAAGGAAACGTTACAGGTTGGATGGGACCAGACAAAATACGAAACTTGACAGTAACAGTGACTGGTCACTGCTGGAATTCCCAATATATACAAGACAGGGTGTGACTCACCTCAGGTTCCACCTATAACGAAAATATCACATTTACATGGACTGACCCTTTAAAATATGATCACCGGCAGTGCAGTCGTTTACTTAGTTCTATTAAGTGCTGGTTTTATGACCTTAATGCAGTGATCCATCCCTTAGAACAAGGCAGTCTGTCAGTTAAAATCTAAAAAGCAGTTTGCTATTGGTCTGTTTTTTTATTTTATTTTATTTTTTTATGTCAAATGAATTACTAGCAGCATCTGTATTCGAGCTCCCAAACAAATTATAAACCGCTTGTTAAATTTGATATATATTTTTTTTCTCATGAGTCAGAAGGGCTGAACATTTTCAGAATCTCACATAAACATTTATCGTCAAAAGCTCCAAGACCTTAAGGTTTCAGGTTTTTTTTACTAAGGGGGAGCTGAGCTAAAGATGGTGGAAAGATAAATACGTTTAATTAGGGGGCATAGGATGATCATTAAAGGAAGTCTGACTGCTGTACAAGTCATTAACAATCTTAAATGAAATTTTTATTTTTATGATAGCCATTTACATGTATAATAAGACCCAATGATTCTTGGGAGCCGGGTGACAGAAACTGAGTGCGGCAAGAAGTCTTGTATGACATACTATTTAAATGAGCTGGTGTTAGCTATTCATATTTGTTAATGAACTAGATAGTCGCAGCCATAAGAATGAATGTACTGATGGTTTAAATTTTAATATCTAGAAATCAAGGGTAAGGGCCAATTACTGGGATTTTTTTACCCTTAAAGGAATAATTAATAGGGATTTAACAAATGCAAGACTTGAAACTTCTAGGGAAAAAAAAAAGTTACTTTTTATTTTTTTCAAATTAAAACTAACTTTTATTCAGAACATTGCAGACAGGTCTAATTATACTATCTGCCTGTTGTATTTATTAAACCCAGCCTTCTGAAAATGTAATTGTCAGCGCAAATAGTTTACCCCCTTCAAATAAAGTTTAGATTCCTGCTGTACTGAACAGCTTCCATAGACAATTGCAAGACTAGGGATTTTCTTAAAATTTGCAAGCCAGATTTGGGAAACTCAGGTTTTTAAGACCGGGAGTTATTAAGGATCTATATTGATTTATGCAAACCTTAGAACTTGGTTCATACCCTTTCATGTGCCTTTGCATGCATTTGTACAATTTGCACAGTATTATAGGCAATTGTGCATTTCCATCAATAGGCTCCATAACGCACATCAAAGCATCAAAAGGTGGACAATGCAAGTCAATGTGAACTAGCACCATTTAAACAAGGGCTAACCTGTGTAGTTGCTTTGATGTTCGCTAAAGTTCCTACATTGAAAGGTATAGGTGTGAAAGGACTTCTAATTCTAAATAGTTACTTTCATACTTAGTAAATAGGCCAAGAACAATCTGGGGCAACACTGACATCTGCATGGCTTAAGGGTCCATTCAGACCTAGGCGATTTGATTCCTGGGCAGAATTGCAGCGATTTGGCGTCACAATGTGAATGGAGCCTATAGGTATTTTTTTTTTTAATGACAAACATGTTATACTTACCTGCTCTGTGAAATGGTTTTGCACAGAGCAGCACCCATCCATCTCTTCCCCACCGGAGCTCCTGGCTTCCCTCCCCACCACTGAGTGCCCCCATAGCAAGCCACTTGCTATGGGGGCACTCGTGCGTGCTTGCTCCCAAGCTGTCTCTGTGTGCCTATAAGACACACACAGAGAGTGTCTCAGCCCTGCCCCCTGCTTCCTCCTTACTTTCTGTGATTGACAGCAGCAAGAGCTGATGGCTGCCGCTGCTGGGTCTGAACTAATGGGGAGAGAGAGCCGAGAGAGCCTTGGCTCTCATGCGCATCGCTGCATTGAGTTTGGGCTCAGGTAAGTATATTGGGGGGTCTGGTAGAGGGGGGGAGCTGCTATCAGAAGTTGTTTTACCTTAATGCATAGAATGCATTAAGATAAGTTAAAGTTCTTTAAAGTGGATGTAAACCTGATTCATGAAATTTGACCTAAGCACATAGATCTGCAGTGTTTTCTTATCTCTCTCCAAAGCACTAAGTCCCGTGTGTTTCTGCTGCTCCGTTCTTATGTTATCAGCATGATAACTTCTGACAAGTTCTCCGTCAACCCAAGATAAAACCAGCCTGAAATTTGTGTTGTGGGAGGCTGCTATAAATAGATCAGCAGAGAGCTTGACTTGTCACAGCACAATTCTGCACAGTCCTTTCTTCCTTTACCTATGTGGAGAGGGCGTGTCTGCCTTTCCTCCAATCGGCTGTATGCCAAGAATCCACTTCCAGTGCTGAACAGGAAGAGAAAATCTCACATGTGTGCACTTTCTAAAGAATATATAAAGCTGAAGACAGAAGATATACATGTAAAACTTATGTAGGGAGATTTGTTTAATCTCTGTGTATCATCTGAGGCTGTTCACTTCACTTGCTATATGTGAGGGCTTCCAACCACTTTAAGCTGCCATAGATGTACTGAAATTCACCCGGTTCAGCAGAGACCAACCGAATTTCGATGCCTGTGTGGCCGCCCTTGTTTAACAGAAGATGATCCTTAGATTAGCCTTCTGTTAGACTTCTGTTTTCTTTTAGCTCTTCAGGATTCTATAGTAAATTTTTCCAGAAGTTCCGGTCTTTGTAGGCTCCTACATTGCAATAAAGAAGATATGATTCTCATGCAGCTTGATTTTCCAATTACACATTCATTCTACAGGATAGAGTAACCACTAGGGCAGCAAGACATCACCATCGGGAATAACCCAAGTGTAACTGTGCCGGTGACATTTCGCCACAGTTGTCCCCAAGGAATATAAAAAAATAGTGGGTGGTTCAGAGGTCCAAAGGTGATCAGGGATCATTTATTATGGGCTAAACTGATTCTAATGTATCAGTTTGAAGTACTGTTGGAAACAGCTGGGCAGTGTAAGAGTTAACTCCTGAGTAATAAGGAACATTTGTGCGTTTCGGAAGTGCTTATCATCATCTGCAACCGATCAGTGTTTTTTTTTCCACTTTCTTTATTGAAAAGGAATAGAGTCCTTCAGCTCATGTGCGTCACATCCAATATTTGGCAGAGTGAGGAAGAAAGACTGAAGAGACAAAGTGCGAATCCCATCTCAGTATTCTCACTTTCTATACTTTGGCCGTTGTGAGAAGGGTTAAAAACTGACTCCGCCTGACTTCTTTAGAGCTGAACTCTGGGGAACACAAATACCTTCTCCCCCCCCACGCTGCAAGACATAAATATCTGTTTATGGGGTAACGTAAAAGGCACTTTTACTTACATGTCCCCCCCTCCCCCGCTATCACAGGCTACCTCCAGGCTGCTGGGCTGGGCCCCGAAAAACTCTTCTCCCTTGTGCCTCATTGGGCACAAGTTCTCTAATATAATTAAGTACAATGCAGGGCCCTGTGATGGATATGAAGACGCAGAGGGACAGTCCACAAGCGGGAGTGTAGGGAGTGCTGCCTGCGGGGGAGACTGGGGATCAGGTCAGTAAAATTGCCTTTTCTGGTACCCTAGACATAAACATATAACCCTTGCAGTCTGGCAACCCTACTGCAAGGGAGGACTTTTGCTTCCCCCGGAGATAGGCCTTATAGTTGAACTGCAAAAAATAAATACAAAATTATATATATATATATATATATATATATATATATATATATATATATATATATACTGTATATATATATATATATATATATATATATATATATATAGTATATATACTGTATATAAAAGCATTTGTGTGTTCCTTTAAAAATAATTACATGGAACCAGAGTAAGCACTTGAATCTGTCCTTATATCAGCTTCCTGTAATCCTCTGCACAACAAACTGCAGGAGACAGGAGAAGCCCTAGGAGCTAATCAGAAGTACCTGAATTTGTCTTTATATCAGCTTCCTGTAATCCTCTGCACAGCAAACAGGGAGAGATAGAGGAAGGCCTAGAAGCCAATTTTAAATGCCTCAATCTGTCTTTATATCAGCAATCAAACACACCTAAGTCTATCTTCCTATCAGATTCCTGTATGCAGTTTACATACGTGCATTTCAGCGGAGTATTTAGCTGTTAGCTGAGAGAGAGGGGAAGCCCTAAGATCCAATCAGGAGTGCCTGAATTGGTCTTTATATCAGATTCCTGTAATCCTCTCTAGAGGAGGCTGGCAGAGACAGGGGAAGCCCTAGGAACCAATCAGAAGTACCTGAATCTATCTTAAATTAGAAACCAGACACACCTTATTCTATCTTTATATCAGCTTCCTCTGCTCCTCTGCACAGCAGACAGGGAGAGATAGGGGAAGCCCTAAGAAGCAATCGGAAGTACCTGAATCTGTCTTTATATCAGCTTCCTGTATTTCTCTGCTCAGCAAATTGGGGGACACAGGGAAGCCCTAGGAGCCAATCAGAAGTACTAGGATCTGTCTTTATATCAGCTTCCTGTAATCCTCTGCACAGCAGACTAGCAGAGACAGGGGAAGCCCTAGGAGCCAATCCGAAGTACCTGAATCTGTCTGTGTATCAGCTTGATAGGTGTGTGCAGCCTATTGCATTAGGGTGTGCACCCCAAAGCTTAAACACACATGCTCTTCTCTGCAGCCTCAGTTGCACAGGAAAGGGAATGAATGGGAAGTGCTCTTTGCTGAGCAGCTTTCTGTTCATTCACAAACTGAAGCATAGTAAACAGTGTAACATGCTTCAGTTTTGAATGAACACAGTGTGAGTGTGTTCATTTAGAAAAGGAAGGCACCGGTAAATCACATACTTACTAGCCCCTTCCCACCCTCTCCATCCTGAAACATCCCCTGCAGCAGCCAGGGGGAGAAGAGAGGAGGGAAGCCAGCAGCACTGCGGGGCAGCGGGGGCTAACATATGGGGACGTTCGGTCAGTAGGGGGGATCTGCACCGCACTGAGTGATTAGGGTGTGCCCAGGCACACCTGGCACACCCCCTTGCGCACACCTAGGATCAGCGTCCTGTAATCCTCAGCACAGCAGACTGGCAGAGACAGGGGAAGCCCTAATTGGAAGTACCTGAATCTGTCTTTATATCTGCAATCAGACACACCTAAATCTATCTTTCTATCAGCTTCCTGTACGCGGATTACATACGTGCATTTCAGCTGAGCAACTTAGCTGTTAGCTGGGAGTTTGGGCCCCTCCAGCGTTGGTGGGCATCCCAGGCTGCGAAGGGTTAACCCACGAGCCGGTTTGCGCCATCCAGTCTGTCTGACAGCTCCCCTGTCCTCTCTATCCATAATTTTATTTTACTATTCTGCAAAAGCTAGGAGAGATACTTTGCTTTTACCTGTCTGCTACTAATGACTGGTAATGATTTATAGGGGTTTTTTTTTTTATTGTGCTAAAAGTGCTCAGATCTGGTGCCACAAAGTCTAATGTAAAAAAGATTGTGGCTCCCCCACCCCACCTCCACCGAAATCACGCCTGGCATTTATTTTGTCCAGTAGATAGAACACATTTTTTTTTTTTTTTTTTTTTACATCAAGATTTTTTTTATTTTTTTTATTTTTTTACTCTCGTCTTCTTCTGCCTGAAACCTGCTGGGCAGACAATCCTTCTAATTCTGGAGCAGGTTTGTTTAGCGGTGTTTTATCCATGGTGCCTGTCTGTCTCTCAGAGCACCTCTGTGCATAGTTGGTGTATGAGATAACCCCCCCTCCTTCCCTTCTGCTTACTCTGCCATACTTTCTCCTTCTTGGTCTTGCAGGATGCAGAAGGTTTGAACTGAAGAAGGGGCTGAGCAACTTCTGACTGTGTTTTTCCGGTTCAGGCACAATCAAAGTTTTGTGCTCGCCATTGTCCTTGACATTCCTTCGTCCCACAATAGGGTGGACTGCAGTGTGCTGAAATGCTTGCATGACATCATTATCATCCGCTTAAATAAATCACCTGCCTTTGGCCTTCTTCTGCTTATACAAGGATTCCTCCACCGGGAGGGAAGAAAGTGTTCTTTATTTTTACAAACCTTTATCCCAGAGGGCGACAGGAAAATGCTAACTTTTACTCTTGTTTTCAAAATAAATACGCGCTGCCCTATTAAACGGCGGAGGACAAAAAAAAAAAAAAAAATAAGAGGGGGAGAGAAATTTTATAGATTCCCAGCATGCCGCTGGCACACCTGTCAGGAAAGGCATTTGGGTGAAAGTTTTCAAAAGTTTGCAGTCTTGCCTTACTTGGCCTAATGTTAAAGATGAACTGCAGTCTGCTCTCATAGTTTGTAATAAAAACATCTTTGACATTCTGAAGCTTCCCTCCAACCAGGGGCGTTGCTAGGGGGTGGCTTTTGGGGCTATAGCCCCAAATCTGGGGCCAATAGCCCCGAGTCTCTGCAGGGGTCCCCAAAGGGGAGGTTCTCTGGGGACCCTTATGTAAGTGGGGGGCTCTCTGGGGACCCTGATGCAAGGGAGAGGCTCTCTAAGGACCCAGATTTAAGGGGGAGTCTCTCTGGGCAGCCTAATGTAAGGGGGGGGGGCCTCTGAGGACTCTGATGTAAGGAGGAGGCTCTCTGGGGACCCTAATGTAAGGGGGGCTCTCTGGGTACCCTGATGAAAGGGGGAGGCTCTCTGAGGACTCTGATGTAAGGAGGAGGCTCTCTGGGGACCCTAATGTAAGGGGGGCTCTCTGGGTACCCTGATGAAAGGGGGAGGCTCTCTGAGGACTCTGATGTAAGAAGGAGGCTCTCTGGGGACCCTGATGTAAGGGGGGACTCTCTGGGGACCCTGATGTAAGGGGGGCTCTCTGGGGACCCTGATGTAAGGGGGGACTCTCTGGGGACCCTGATGTAAGGGGGGACTCTCTGGGGACCCTGATGTAAGGGGACTCTCTGGGGATCCTGATGTAAGGGGGGCTCTCTGGGGACCCTGATGTAAGGGGGGACTCTCTGGGGACCCTGATGTAAGGGGGGACTCTCTGGGGATCCTGATGTAAGTGGGGGGGCTCTCTGGGGATATATATATACACACACGTATATTACTATATATACATGTGTATGCCCGCCCAAGCGTATGACTTTCTTTACTACGCTGCTATGGGCTCTAGCCCCAGATCTTTTGTAGACCTAGCAACGCCCCTGCCTCCACCCACTTTGCATATTATTTTATGTATACTGCATACCTCCCAACTTTTTGAGATGGGAAGGAGGGACACCTATTAGCAAAAATATGTAGGTATAGGACACACACCCTGCCACGCCCCCCCTTAAAAGAGAATTATGCAAAAAAAAAAAAAAAAAAGATTATTTAAACCCCACAAGTGCTTTTTTTTACCACTTTTATTCCTTTATAATGGCTTTTGACACTTATAAATGCAGCAATTTAGAATTTGAATGAAAGGTTAAGTACTGTGAAACACTTTTTAAAAGATAAATAGTGCATTTTATATACAACTATATAGATAAGATCAAAATGAGGGACAAATGAGGAGGACAGAGGGATTTTGTTCCAAATCAGGGACAGTCCCTCGAAATCAGGGACAGTTGGGAAGTTTGATACTGTGATTCTGTATGTAAACAGTTGGATACTTTAATGGGATTTTGTGGGTGCCAGGCAAATAGAATTAGACATACACCAAGGTAAAAAAATATATATCACATTTTATTAGACATAGAAAAAGTTTAAAAATTATGCTGGCTATACATAAATATTGTCACCTATCCATACCAATTAGTAACTGTGATTCTGTACTTGCCAAATACATAGCTCCCAACTGTCCCTGATTTCAAGGGACTGTCCCTGATTTGGAGCAATCTCCCTCCGTCCCTCTTTCCTCCTCATTTGTCCCTCATTGTGGTCTGATCCATATAGTTGTATATTAAATGCACTTTTCATCTTTCAAAAAGTGTTTCCCAGCACTAAACCTTTCATCCAAATTCTAAATTGCTGCATTTGTAAATTTCAAAAGCCAATATAAAGGAATAGTAGTGGTAAAAAAAAGCTCTTGTGGGTTTAACTAATGTTTTTTTAGGTTAATTCTCCTTTAAGAGGGCGTGGCAGGGGGTGTGTCCTATGCCTACATGCTTTTGCTAGTAGGTGTCCCTCATTTCCATCTCAAAAAGTTGGCTGGTATGCAAATATGCTGCAGAAATCTCCCTCCACTGAGTCTGGCTGCATCCATTTTAACTGTGGGCAGCTGAAGCTGCTGCCTGTTCAAGATTTAATAGATGTGAAGTTGAAAAAATTACTAAAGTTCTGCTTTAAAGATATACTTCAGGCAGATATAAAAGTAGCAGATTAATGCAGCTCTGTATTAATTTATATCTTATTCAAATTTTTTGCAAGTAGTGTGAGAACCTGAATTTGATTCAGTGTCAGCCTTGCCTTTCCCCATACAGCAGCATAATACTAGAAGAAGGAGGGGCAACACTGGGAGCCAATCAGGCTGGCTGCATGCTAATAGGAGAGAGCAGAGTAACCTCCTCAGTCTGCTGCTGCTCCATAAAGTGACACCAAACTCTGGTTTAAAGCGGAGTTCCAGCCTGTAAAAAATAAATAAATAAAAGTCAGCAGCTACAAATACTGCAGCTGCTAGCTTTTAATATAAGGACACTTACCTGTCCAGGGATCCAGTGATGTCGGCACCCCAAAGCCGATTTGTCCATCAGCTTTGGGTGCAGGTGCCGCAATTAGAAATCAGGCTTCGCAGCCAGTTTCCTACTGCGCGAGTCACGCTGCACTTTTTGAATGTTCCCATCATGTTCTGGGACACACACAGGTCCTAGAAGGCAGTGAGGGAGTGCCGGACATAGCATAGATTGCTGTGTAGCGATCTTACCAGGCAATAGGAGAGAGTACCTGTCAAAACCAGGTAGCCGCTCCCCCTCCCCCTCCACCCAAAAAAGTGCCAAAAGTGGCAGTGGAGGGGGGAAGGGTGCGAACAAGCGGAGCTTCCCCTTTTGGGTGGAGCTCCGCTTTAATGAATAAAAAAATCTACCCAAATATATATTCTCAAAGCGATACTAAAGCTTTATTTTTCTTTAAAAATAACAAACATGTTATACTTACCTGCTCTGTGCAGTGGTTTTATACAGAGCACCCCCGATCCTCTTCTTTTCGGGTCCCCCCACTGGCTCTCCTGGCGCCTCCCCCTCAATCAGTGCCCCCAGAGAAAGTAGCTTGCCCTGGGGGTACCGCTGCATGCTCGCTCCCGAACCACTGCTTTATGCGTCCATAAGACACACAAAGTTGCAGTTTGCCCCCCCGCTCTCTCACGTGTTGCAGCTAGCATCCTAATGATGCGAAAAATAACCGACCTGCCAATCGTCAAGAATTTTCGTTTCATTTTCGGCTCGTCTATGGCCGTCTGTGCTTTCTATTCAATATATAGCGTTATATAATAAGCAATATGAGTTTTTTTATTATTTTTATTATTATTATTATTATAATACAGGATTTATATAATGCCAACAGTTAGTTCAGCGCTTAACAATATAAAGGGAGACAGTACAATTACAATACAATAAAATACAAGAGTTAAGCTCGTAAGAGCTTACAATCTAATAGATTACAAAACAATGTCCAATGCTGAAACTACCACACAATCCGAGCCCGATTTACCGTTAGGCACAGTAGGCAGGTAGAGGTGGGTAGATACCTACTGGCATGTGCTTCTCAGGGGGTATCTGCCTGCAAAATCTGGCTACTACTGATAACAAGAATGGTTCTTCCTTCAAACACTTTATTACAGCTGGCCATACACATTGACTGTACAATCTCGGCACAATCTGCTTTGGATTTACCAAGAACGGTGTGGTGTGAAGACTTGCATAAACATCGTACAATCAGATTAAAAAGTGTGTGGTTAGGCCATTCACATTGATCTGTTTTTATTATTGCAAAATTCAGAGCATCTGCAATACATCACACCACCGAACACGTAGTGTTGTGTTCGGTGTATTGCATTGGTGACAATGCAGAGATGTGTTTTCTGGTGATTTGCGCTGCCAGCCCATTCAGAATAAATGGGTTGCCTTAACACAACGCGTCATGACTCACAAAGACATAGTGAGAATGAGCCCTCAATCTCAGCATTAAACTCTTATTCTTCAATGGGTCACGAAAAATAACATAGAACTAGGACAATCAGTGGCTGGTGGGTGCTGCAAAAGCAATTTTCCTACCAACTTCAATCCATATGTCATCTGGAAGGGATCCAAATATGTGAACTTCTCCTTACTTATTTGCACGTAAAAACAATGAGGAAGGAAGTAAAGAAAAACTTTTGAAAATGACACACACTGTGCAAAAATTATTTTTAAAAAAAGAGAATTGCTACAAATTGTTTTTCTCACTGTGCTTGAGCTTGTGTACCCTCAGATGGGAATCTTGTGACTCTTAAGTAGCAGAAATCACATGAGATGAGTAAGGGAGAAGGACATACAATAGCTATATTTATTCAACCTTCTCGGAAATACCTTGATCTAATTACTTGCAAAGATTGATATAAATATGGGAGGCTGGAAACACTTTAACCCCTCTCAGGAAGAACGCAGAACTAGGATTAGCCGCTACCTGATTTTAACTTTCCCTGGGCAGTGTTTGCTAAATGCAGTCTTATCTGTCAAGGTTCTCCAACACGGCTGTTCCTGTTGCTTGTGAAGACCAAGAACATGATTCCTTTTACTCTCCATTACTGTGCTAGAACGAGAAATAGAAGAATCTGACTGGTTCTCTGTCACACCTCAATGGGGTTGACTTACTGTATTAGTATAGACCGGGGGTCTCAAACTGGCGGTCCTCCAGTTGTTGCGAAACTACAAGTCCCATCATGCCTCTGCCTGTGGGAGTCATGCTTGTAACTGTCAGCCTTGCAATGCCTCATGGGACTTGTAGTTTTGAAACAGCTAGAGGCATGCCAGTTTGAGACCCCTGGTATAGACCATCTTTTCTGAACCCTTTTACAATGGAGGAACCCTTAGAAAAAGTTTTACGGCCTCAGGGCCCCACATCTAAAAAAAATTTGTACAGCTTACATTTGTGTGATCAGTAGGTTGTAGAGCGTTTTGCCTGCTCTATATAACAGAATTATCTTTAGTGATCGAACATTGTAGTGACCCCTTACTTTGGTGATTATTTTATTCAAGAGATTAACTGCCATGGTTCTCTCCTCAAGGAACCCCTAGCAACCTCTGGAGGAACCTGGTCGAGAAAAGCTGGTATAGATTGCTCACTTATGACAGCTGATCATAAGTGAGCACCATCCTGAGGAAGTGGCTATTGTAGTGCCACGAAATGCGTTGACAGTGTTTTTATACTATTCTGTGAGCAACAAAATATTGAATTTATACAGAATCCACATCTCCTTCACATTTGGGCACCTCTGCTGAAACCGCTTTTACATTTTGGGGCTCAAAGACCTCTTACTGTTCATCATAAGTGAACAGTCTATACAAACCTTTCTCAACCAGGGTTCCTCCAAGGTTTCAAGGGGTTCTTGAGGAGAGGAGAGAACCGTGGCAGTTAATATCTCAAAAATGACCACCAAAGTAAAAAAAGAAAACCCTGTGGTTAACTTAAAAAAGTATTGAGTATCAAGCGTTTTCCTTAGTAGTGTTTCTCCTTGCCATTATTTTTTTTTATTTATTTACTTGCAATATGCCTCTGAACTTGTTTTCAGATTTGACTTTTTTAGGAAGAGTCAATTCCCTCTCTCCTTGCACATCATAGACCTATCCTCTTCTAGGACTGTCTATTTACTCTCTGTGTTGGCCAAACTCCTCTGCACCTTCCCTCACTTGCCTACATTACATTTTCTGTGGCTACCAGGGGAGGAGTGAAGGGGAACACTATAGAGTATCACTTGAGCCTGCTGGTGCTGTTGACACCACATCCAAGATGAGGGTACCCAACAGTACTTTCGGGTATTTTGGATGTCCACACATGGGAGGCTTTTGCAAGTAAATAACATGCCTAGGGTTGGCCATAGATGACTCATTTTTATTTTCATTCACCCCATTTACACATTCAAGTTGGATGGGGGAATCCTCCCCGCTGTATAATGACAACCAGTAGACTTCTCGCTGTCTGAATACACTGATCAGTGCTGCCATCTGAAGCCGGAAACGTTGATCGAGCGGCAAAAATCCAACAGGGTGGCTGTAGAGAAGTCGATTGGTAAATTGACTTCTCTACAACTGTGCTGCCCATACATGAATCGAAATTTGCAAATTTTGAACCATGTATGGTCATCCTAAAATTTGTTAAATGTATATATATAATCTTATATAAATATTGTTCTTGAAATCACTGTTTGGCGACAGGGTTTCTTGAATATCCACTGAGCTTAGATATCCAGTGTGGACACAGCTTCACCTTATTCCCTAAACCAAGTAAACATTTGCCTTTCAAACCAATCAGTTTGCTAAGTGAACAGTGTGTACTCCTTTAGAAAACCCATCCCATTGAATTAGAGCACAAGGAAATTGGAGGCATCTGACTGTAGCATGTTGCCAAAATTATATTTAAATAACCCATAACAAGGCACTATATTTACGGCAATTTTTTTAAAGGGTGGATCCACATTCAGTTAGAAAGCAAAGGCAACTTCAAGCAATGGCAGCCAGTCTTCCATGGCTATTCAACTCTGTCCCCTTGTTTTTTAAATGTTTTTTTTTTTTTGCTGATGCCGCATTAAGTTTGAGCTTACTGAGTAAGATGAAGCTCCTGTTTTTTCTTTTATTTTTTCTTATTGGGTTGATTTTCTAATTGGGTTTTTAAAGTCAACTCAACATCACCTCATTCACTGAACTAAGTGAACATGTTCTACTCCTTTAGTAAATCAACATCATTGTGTCAAATATTTCATATTAACTGGTAAAATGTAAAAAATCTATCAGAAGTTATACAGTGCTTCCTGCTGTCACTGACCATTAACCCCTTACCGACAGCCCCTGTCGGCCCTAACAAGGGTTCTTTATGTCAGAGGTCAAGTAGGCAGGATCCTGATCATATGATTGCTGTGATTGTCTTGTACAATGGTCACGTGATCAAGTCCTACTGGCTCCCAATGGTAAGTGGTGACTGGAAGCTGTGAGTGATCGCTTGGGCACGGTGCTGGGGTGAGCGCTCTTCCAGCACAGTGCTTCCGGCTGTCACAGACCCTCAGCCCCTTACCAGCAACCCTAGCTGGTTCAAATAGGGGTCAAATAGGTGGGTTCCCAATCATGTGATTGGTGTAGTTGGCTGTCACAGTGGTCACATGATTGTGTCCTACCGGCTCCCAGTGGTAAGCAGTGACTGGAAGCTATCAGTAATAGCTCGGGCACAGTGCTGGGGGCCGCTGAGTGAGCACTCTTCCAGCACAGTGCATCCTGCTGTCACTGACCCTCAACCCCTTACCAGCAGCCCCAGCTAGTCCTCTCTGGGATTCCTGATGCTGTGGGCCAAAAAGGTGGGCTCCCAATCATGTGATTGCTGTGACTGGCTGTCATAGTGGTCATGTGACCACTACCAGCTCCCAATGGTAAGCAGTGACTAGAAGCTGTTGGTAATAGCTCAGTCATTTTGCAGGGGGCACCGAACATGCACACTCCCAGCACAGTTTAGCGGCGCCAGCTATACTCATATATGTAGCAGCATGGCTTTAAGCCCACCACAATGCTGTTCCATGCGGCATGGCTGGCAACAAGGAGTTAATAAACATTTTATTAGAGGCTTATGCAATGCAGAAGGATATGGATAAGAGTGACATAAAATATGCATTAGCTAATAATACCAACCAATCAGATTTCAGTTTATATTAGTCGCCCTGTGAAAAATTAGTTTTGAACATACCGCTCGCTCATTGCTACATTCTAAAACTGGAGGACAAGAAGCATTTCCGAAATCCTACCGGTCGCCACTGGCAATACAGACCGGTTTTCTTTATTTGGCTTTTGCAGAACTGAACATTAATGACAGAAATATGCTTATTTACAACTGGGAGTATATCTATAAATGACTCAATTACCCACCCGTCAGTTCCTATAGAGCTGCTTTTATTGTAGTGTATGGAATCCATATGAAAGCTGGGTCTCCGAGGGATTAGACCAGACTTGGGATCGTTGCCATATGGAGTTTGCTGCAGCACAGAAGATGAGCAAATCCGTATTGTCAGTATTATAACATAAATGGGACATATTGTTGCTGCGATGGGTATTGTTAACCCGTGAATGTCAAGCGCAGAAATATTTGTCACAGGCGGAAACAGTAAAAATAATTTTACAACCACATTAACAATTGAACGGAGAATTAATAATGCATAGCGGTAGCCTGGAGATGGAGCGAATCAGTTTCCGAATCAGGTTGTGAACCAGTTTCTGTACCTTCAATGTAAACCCAATCACTAAAATCTCATATAAGCTTCCAAATGTTAATGTCATTTTAAAAGTCTTTTTAAATCTCTTTAAATCTGCAGCTTTCATTTAAATAATATCTGGTAATCTTTCTATGAAGGTTCTTCTTCGGGTGTTTCCAGCTATGGGTTGACGGTGCTCGGCCCCTATTTCCCAGTTGTTCTTCTGTGTTGTTACCCTGTAACATGCACATTTGGTAAAGACTATCGGTTTTATTTACTAAAGGCAAAAAGGTTGTTCACTTTGCAAGGGAAGTTGCACTTTGCAAGAGACTTTGCCCCAGAGCTTAGTGTATGTGGTGAAGTTTCACTTTGCAAAGAATACCCAATCATGTGCACGGAAATTGAAAAAAAAAACAATATCATTTTTGCTTGCACATGATTGTATGATGGAAGTCAGTAGAGCTTCGCCTTATTCATTAAGCTCTGGGGCAAATTCCCTTGCCAAGTGCAACTTCCTTTGCAGAGTGAACAGCCAATTTGGTTTTAGTAAATCAACCTCTATAAGTGGCCGCGCTGATGTTCAGTCACCGGGAAGGTTGTGCCTTTGTTGCCATTAGGAAACCAGTCCAGAGCAATGACATGCAGGCGCTGCTTGAGCACATGCCTATAGACAGGAAGTGGATGCAAAGAGGTTGAAGGAGATCAGCAGCACTGAGTTGCAAAAAGAATTTTAAATGGTTGTACTTCTAAATGAAAAAAAAGCAAAAAACATTGCAACTGTTTAAAATATAAAACAAATGTAAATGTCATCCAGTTAGAGTTTAGATCTACCTTAAATGTTTCTCTGCTTGCCTCGTTTGTAAACCATTTATTCGTTCAGGAAGAAAGCAATTGAAATGTCACCAAAGTCAAATGTTCCTGTGTGTTTCTCACTGCCACATAAGCTGCACACTATGGAAGTTGATCCCAATTTGAAAGGCCATAAACGGGCAGATCTCAATCTCAATGACAATGGCCAACCAAAGGAAACTCTGCTTGATTACCTTGCTTAACTGCTAGTTGCAAACTTTTAATCTTGACGCTACAGACTTTCTTGTCCAACACGCAAGCAGGGAGCCTCATTCCCATTTCTGTAGGAATAAGGGGATGATTAGTGGCCAATTTTTCCAGCACTCTGGTTAGTCTCCCAGTAATTAGAACTTCCAGTGTGCCAAACAGATACGTTGATGTTAACTTCTACCAAGCCAAGTGTTGGCCTCTACAATTAAGCCTTGAAAAAGGGCGAAAAGCATTCGAGGAGTTCTCTACAGGTGGAGAACAGGAGCTGAAGCCATCTTTTACCCATCTCATTCACATTTAAGCAACAGGGAGTCGGCGTCTGTGTGCAGATGGCCACCATTTTGTTGAAGTCTACTGGAGCTGCAAGTATTGCTAGCAATTATAGCTTCAGTAATTGTCAGCAAAGATCCACCCTTGCTTAATGATACAAATGTGTAATATATCACAGCAAATAAAATAAATAATTGTATCTGTCAGAAAGCAACCCAACAAGGGGGCAGTTTCAATGGGTAAACAATCATTTTCATCAAAAAAGGTTGATCATTCCTGGTGGGAAATCCAATTTGATTAAGCCAAATCATTGACTACCTTTGTTTTGGTGGATAGATTTTTCATTTTAAACAACCACTCTAATCTATGAGTGATTGTTTGGTAAAATTAAAAGGTGTATGGCCAGGATTCCTTTTGCCAACAGCCTGCAAGGCGATGCATTGGTGTGAACAGGTCCTTTTGAACACAATAAATGTTCTCTTGTCCATGCCTTTTGCTGTGTTTAAAAATGTATCAAAGTGCCAGAAAAAGTGTCTGGTGCGAAGAAGTCCTTATTAAAGCTGCCCCAGTATCTTGAGCCAAAAGAGGTGTTCACTTAACCACTGAGCATCTAATACCTCCACATTTCCTTTTCTGATGAAGACACAAAAGAACAATAGCCTGAGAACCGTCTTCATTTTACACCAAGGACCTCTTGTATTTTCAAGTACATAGGCTGTCGTTTTGTGTTTTCACGTATGTTCACGGATCACACGTAAAGGTTTTTTTTTCCCTATCTTAGTCACAGTTCTCTAGCACATTAGCTGAATAAAGTTCCCTAGCTGGGGGATTATTATAAGGTGTCACCAGTGCCAGACTTTGCATGCTATGATGTACAAGTTGTGACTAGCCGGAAGCTTCCTTTAGGCTGAGGGTCAGATTAACCTAACACCTCCTTTTAAACACTTCATAAAACTCATTTCAGAATGAAGACCGTTCAGCGGAAATATGCAAAGCACACAGTGCCACAGCCTCGAATAATCTTGTCAACTGAAAATGAGTTAGGGGAGATAAAGCCTCAATCCTGTTTAGCTTTTTTACAAAAAAAAAAAAAAAAAACTCTTTTCTAATCATCTCTTGAAATTGTTCTGTCAAGTATATGTAGTAGGCCATTGCAGTACAACATGGAGGCACTGTTGTTCTGCATTGACCATCTTGACGCAAATGCTAAAACCTCACTCCTAGTGCTAAACATGGTTTTAGATTTTAAAAAGCGCCTGGTAGTGCCGAGTCTGACTGGTTATCTCAGACAGTTCTTACCTGCGATAATTTTATATATGAAGCCTAGTAGAAGGTATATGTATTTGGTTTTGCTCAGTTCAACTAATTAGATCAACATGTAGTGTATCTAGCATATTGGACACCCAGAGCAGATATGTTTGACCACTCCCTTGCTCTATAAAAAATGTTTCAGCAACAATCATAAAAATCAAAGAGATAATAATGACTAGCATCAATGGTGAAAATTTCACTGCCCCTTACATTAATGGTCAGTGGAAAAGGGCCTTCTTATACTGGTAGTTGGAGTAATGATCCTATACATTGGTGGCCTTTATATTAATGGTTAGTGGGAGGACAGTTGACCAGTGGTCAAAACTGCCCCTCTTACACACAGCTAAAAAGGTAATTTATATTAGTGGTTACCTGAGCTAGAAACTCTTGATTGTTCAAGGAACCCCTAGCAACCTCTGGAGGAACCCCAGGGTTCCATAGAACACTGGTTGAGAAACCCTCAATTAGATGTTCAACTTATAGGCTGTAGCAAAAAAAAAAAGCTAAAATATTATTGATGTGCATAACCTGAATAACTCCATATTTCAAATACTACAGAGCTTCCTATGTAATGTATTCTTATTTTATAGCTTTTTTTTTTTTGTTTTTTGTTTTCAGATGAAATGAAAGGGGACTATGATTGTATGGGACCTGAAGCCACTCACATAACCACTATCAATAACGGTACAGGTAATGATTGATATTTCCTTGATCCATCAATTATAGTAATTGTCTGCTTGTCATGCCCATGTCCTAAACATATCTCCCAAAATGTAACATTAAGATTTTAGGTTTCACACCAGTCTGCCCAAATTCTACATATATCCAATAAAGTTCAAAATTAAGAAACACCAAACTGCTTCTTCCTAAGCTTAAACCCTTTTGGTGTATTTCCCAACAAAATAAAAATAATTGGTAGCAATTACGGTATTTAAAATTTTGTAATGGCAATATGGTAGTTTTTTTTTCTTGTTTTAATCGTAATTTATTATTTTTGCAAAATGCAACGTAACCTACTTTATGGTTTTCACCCTAAGAAATATTTATATGACAGGTAGCCATAAAAAAGACACATGGTTCTATAAGTGAATGCTGTGCCATGCTTTCCTTACCCTCCAATAAGATTGTTTGTTCAACTAGCAATTACCCAATATTGTCAAGTTAAGAGTCCACTTGTAAGCTGTTAAGAATTGGAATGGGGTCAGAGGTTCTAGGCAACGTTAACAGCTCACTCTCTTACCATGGGTCACAGAATGCCAGTTCTAGAGGACATCATTGTTGAGCATTAGTTGTGTTTATTTACGTAAGTGTATCCTACTTGACTGTTAGCGAGTAACATTCTGCCCCGAGGGCACGTTTTTTCAACACTGAGTGTAATAATGGCTGACATTTCTTTAATCTCACA
The DNA here is from genome assembly GCF_042186555.1 of Aquarana catesbeiana. NCBI lineage: Eukaryota > Metazoa > Chordata > Amphibia > Anura > Ranidae > Aquarana > Aquarana catesbeiana. The sequence continues at coordinate 373,793,170 of NC_133329.1, forward strand.
AAATAAAGTGGATTCCAATCCCCCGTTTAGATTTTGAACTCCACGCAGCCTGCAAATGCACAATTTCCGATTACTGTCATTTTTTTTCGTCCCCCACTTTTCGTAGATTGATAGCTAAGGAGACAGTTGATTTTTCTTGACAATTTTTTGTTCTTTGTTGCTCCACAGTAAAGAACACAAATTGCGCTTCGGAATTTGAAGACTATTTCACCCATAGAAAGATGGATAACAACGACGGGCACAACGTTAGCATAGCAGAGTACTTACACCGCAGCGACACGGCCATCATTTACCCAGAAGCCCCAGAGGAGCTGTGCCGCCTCGGAACTCCAGAAGCCAACGGACAGGAGGAGAATGGTAAGCCTGTGATTCATTTTTAGATACTACAAGGAGGACCCATTGCAGCTGTTGCAATTATAAATGCACTCTGTGCCGGGGTGTTTACCTTAAAATTTCAGGAACAGCTGCACGGGCCTGGAATTCCATGAGCCGAACATTCAATAAGCTCATGATGTCCTGTTTGCGAGTTCCTGACATTTTTCACTGTACTCAAAGGACAAGAACTGCTGAACAACCAGGATCTGAGGATGAATTGAACACAACTAGCGTTAAAATTAAAAACAAGCAAGTGTTCTAGGTAATTCTCATCATAAATTATAGGAGAACAGGAGGCCTCGGCACGGATGGATGTAACAATGAAGTGATTCATCCAACTAATTGTTGTTGGGTTAAAGAAGAATTCTAGGCCTAAAAGACATGTGTCCCTGCTGTACTAAAAGGAAGAAGAGCAGACATGTTGCTTCCATGTACGAATTGTAGAACCCTAAAAATCCAATCCACATATTCTTGTGCTTCAATACCTACTAAAGGGATGAGTTGCCATATATTCATGTGTCATACACCAACTCCATAAAAACTCATAAAAGCACTCATACCACCTCTTTGAAATGGAAATATATTACTATAGTATATCTAAAGTAAGGAATGGTCAGATCCCTTCTCAGTTTTTTGGTCTGTGTCCGATTGGGAAGACTTCCCTTTACTTCCTGCCCTAGAGACACAACCGAAAGTCAGGATAACTCTTTAAAGTGATAGGAAACTCCATTGTAGAGAGTTATCACCAGAAGAGTTGTCACCAATGGAACGTTACCCCTCATCTCCTGCTGATCACTTTCTAGCCCAGTGGCAGTGGCCACCAGGAGAAATGAGAGGGGGGTAAATTTCCCTAGAGGGGTCACATATAGCTAAAACTTTTTGGCAATTTTTTAACTCTTTCCCACTCCATGACGAACAAAAAATTATATACTTTAATCAAAATTTACCTGGAAGTACCCATTTCTGCTCTTATCAACAGCCTGGAACTTTTGTATTGTCATCTCTTAGTATTATCAATTTTAAATCTATAATAGTCGCCAATAGAGCCTGTTATAATTATTACTGCTTTAACTGCCTGCCAACCAACATGCAGAAACAGAGAGCAAAATTATGACATGATCCTTCCGTGCAACATTAAACTAATAATTGATGAAAGCTTCTCAAATATAATAGATAAGGAAAGCAGAAATAAATTGTTTATACCAGTATCTTCTGTACATTCTTGAGATACAAATTGCTTAGACGCAAGATCCGTAATTAATTTTCTGTTACAGTATGAAAAGATAGGTGCACGGGGAGGGGATGAACAACAGTTTAAAATGGCGATACGACATTACAGCAGATTGCGTTGACTCCAAACATACCATCCTGGGCAGGAAGCCCATTAGCTGCCATTGATTCGCTGACCTTTTGCCCCGTGTCTTTTTCTCTTCTATCTCCACTCTAGACCTGCCACCTGGAACACCAGATGCTTTTGCCCAGCTGCTAACCTGTCCCTATTGCGACCGGGGCTACAAGCGGTTGACGTCACTCAAGGAGCACATCAAGTACCGCCACGAGAAGAACGAAGAGAACTTCTCCTGCCCTCTTTGCAGTTATACATTCGCCTATCGCACGCAACTTGAGCGCCATATGTTGACGCACAAGCCAGGGAGAGATCAGGTGGGGGGGACTGACTTTTAGTGATTCTCTCTTTAATAACCCCTTAGAGAAACTATATTGCTTTGATTGGCAATCATTATTAATTTTTCATGGCATTTTGAAGATGCAGATCTTTTAATGGTAATAGCTTTAATTGAGGTCTAAATGATTTTTTGATGGTCTCTTCTAATATGATTTAATAGTCTTATGTTCACGATCGAATGAGTGTGTTAATTTCTAATTTAGAAATTTTACTTGCACTTTAACTTCACTTTGGTTTAACGTTTTTAATGCTGCTCGAAAGGTGAAGGAAACATTGGTATTTTAATTAACGAGTTCTAAAAGAAATTACTGTCACATCGATTTTTTTCTTTTTTTTTTTTTTTTGGCGTCGTTATAGCACAACGCTATAAATTGGCCTCATTTTAAAATGGATATCATATTTTTAGATTAAAAATTGCTGAAAAAATGTTAATGGGCCTTAAATTTTATCACTTAAAATATTAAGTGACTGTGCCAATGCAGCTGTGCTCCACATAGATTCACTTGTGTAATCACTGCTGAAAGAGAATGTTGGGATTTTTTTTTTTCTCTGACTCAATGATATTTTACACCTTTTTAGCGGAATTCTAGAATAAATCATATGGCTTAGTTAAAGTGTATGTAAAACGCTAATAATGGACTTTTCTTATTTGTTCCCTTTTGGTTTGTTAATTATACCACTGAAAGCGTTTTGTAATATCTGTTCAAAAGGTGCAAAAACTGCCTGTTGTTCCTGCCAGGAATCTTGTTACCTTTCTGCCTAGGTCACCTCTGTAAGCTAAAGAACCTCTCCCCACTATGTTACTGAGATGATGAGGGGGAGATGTTCTGTAGTCCTAGGTGTGGTTCTGTAGCCCGCCATAGGTGTGTGCAACCTATTGCATTAGGGTATAAACCCCAAAGCTCAAACACACATGCATATATATATATATATAGTAGTGGATGCTGTCAGTAGGGCAGAGATCGGTGTTCATTTTTATTTTTTACATTTTTTTGACAGATAGAGAAAGGGACTGAGGACAGAGATTCCCAGTCTCTTTCTTTTTAGCCAGGCAGCAGGGGGAATCTGCACAGTACAGGGTGATTAAGTTGTGCCCAGGCACACCTGGCACCCCATGTGTGCACGCCTATGTACACGGTCCTGTATAAAGGTGACCAAAGCTGTTTAATAGATACAAAACAGTGAGTGTCTGTTGTCACTCTAAGAGCCCATTCACACAGGGGCCACTTTGGATCCGACTTGAAGTCGCCCTTGGTCGCCCCAAGTTGCGCAACATGTCAAATTCCATGTTAGTCAATGAGACCCGTCTTAATGTACACTACTGAAGTCGCTCTGACTTCAGAAAAGGTTCCTGTACTACTTCAATCCGACTTCTAGGCGACTTGTTCCCGTTGATTTCAATGGAAGTCGCCTCCAAAGTCGGATCGTGTCTTAACTGAAGCAACAATACAGGAAGAGAAAATTGTTTTCTCAGGCAAACCCCTCCCTCCCACAGAGCTGATTGTTGTTTGATTGGCCACTGGAAAGTCGCCTGTCCTGGAGGCGACTTGAAGTCGCCATGTAAGTCGCCCCAAGTCGCGCTGTGGTGCGCGCTCAGGTCGTGTCCAGGTCGCCTCGCAAAGTTGCGGCCAGAGTCGTGTTGCCCCTGTGTGAACTGGCTCTAAGTCTGAAAGTGTGTTACTGGCAGGATTACCAGGTGCAAATAAAGGGAATAAAAAGCCTAAATATAAGAAAACTAATGCAGCCACCACATCTGAGGACTGGTAAGCTGCAATATAATACAGTATATTTTTATTTTTGAGTTCAGAAACACTTAGTAGGAGATTTACTAAAATGGGTGCGCACAGAATCTGGTGCAGCTGTGCATAGTAACCAATCAGCTTCTAAATTTAGCTTGTTCAATTAAGCTTTGGCTATAAGCCCACGTTCACATTGGGCCGATTTGGAAAGGCGATTGACATGTCCAATTCCCGATTCCCAAAAGTAGTTCCTGTACCGCTTTTGGCGACTTCGGGGGCGATTTGAATAGACATCTGTGTATGAACACGCACAGATGTCTGTCAAATCGCCCCCCAAATCAGACTGCATTGCCGGTTAAAAATCGATTTCTAACCCTGCATTCAGCATGAACCTGGGCTAAAACCTGGAAGCTGATTGGTTGCTTTGCACAGCTGCACCAGATCTTGTGTGCACCAGTTTTAGTAAATCTCCCCCTTTAAGTGCAATCTCTCAGACTCCGGTTTGGTAATAATTCCCACTCTAGTTGCAGTTCTTATCTACGGCAAGCTGCTTTCCCCATGTAGCTGGACACTTTTATGGGCATATTATTAGCACAGGATTAATATACATCAATGCGAACGAGACCAGAAGCAACAAGTAGGGACTGGTCAGGAGTCAAACCATAATTAAAGCCAGAAAGCAGGACATCAAATGGCATATCAAAAACATGATCTAATGGCTAAGCCAAGACAAGGCAGGTTCAAGACAGACAGAGAAGGTTCGAGGTCAAGTAAGTCTGGGTTAGAAACAGCAAAGCAGTCCACAAGCACACCCTAGAGGCAAAAAAAAGTAAATTCTATCATGGGCACTGACAAAAAGAGGCTTCATTTTAAAAAGGACAAGAATCAATCACCAGCGTTACAATTCGTGGTAATAATGTACCAACTTAATGTAAGCTTGAATGTGCACTGTTTGGCAGACTTGCTTACATTCCTGGTCAAACCATAAATGTCTAATGCATATACATGAGCTAGCATGTAAGAGCCACTGTAAGTAGAAGAGCTGACAATTACAAAGAGCAATAGTAATCCCTAGTAGCCAATTAGACAACCTCTTTCAAAAGCTTTGAAGCCAATCAGATGTTGCCTTTCCTTTTGTAAAAGGAAGAGCAAAGACAGTCTCTACTCACAGTATCCAATCAGACCACAGCTTAGGAACCAAACAGGTGCTGGCTTTTGTAGACCACCTGGAATCTCATTGGGGTTGATTTACTAAAACTGGAGAGTACAAAATCTGGTGCAGGTGTGCATGATAGCCAATCAGCTTCTAACTTCAGCTTGTTCAATTAAAGTGGTTCTAAAGTCAGAAGGTTCTTTATCTTAATGCATTCTATGCATTAAGATAAAAAACCTTCATTGTGCAGCAGCTCCCCTAATACTTACCCGAGCCCCATCACGACCCAGCGATGTTGCACGAATGTCATGGCTGCCGGGGACTCTTCTCCCTCCTTCTTGGCTGAGACAGCAGTGGGGCTCCATTGACACCGGCTGATGTCAATCAAAGTCAGTGAGCCAATGAGGAGAGAGAGGGGGAGTGGGCCGAACCGCAGCTTCGTGTCTGAATGGACACATCGAGCAGCGTCTTGGCGCGGGTGCCCCCACAGCAAGCCGCTTTCTGTGGGGGCATTTGGCAGAAGAGAGGGGCCCATAGCACCGGCAAGGGACCTGAGAAGAGGAGGATTGGGGCTGCTCTGTGTAAAACCACTGCATAGAGCAGTTATTATTTTTACATGAAAAAAAAAATTTGACTTTAGTATCACGTTAAGCTTTAAAGCGGTAGTAATGCGCTGGGTGTTTTTTTTTGTACCCTGAAAGGTAATGTCATAATGTGCTAGTATGCATCACATACTAGCACATCATGTTAAACTTACTTGCATACGAAGCATTCCAGTGCCGTGCAGTCACTGCTGCAGGCATTCCCATCTTCACTCAGTCTTCCTTTTGGGTTCGCGGACTCCAGCTGTGTGCCTGGGCGGAGGCGTGATGACGTCACTCCTGTGCATGCCGTTAACGGCACGGGACTCTAAAGGAACGGCCCGGGTGGCCGTTCCTTCGGAGCGCATGCACCGGTGACGTCACCGGCTGCATATATACAGTAAATATCTCCTAAACGTACATATTTACACTATCTAGAGATAAGTCTTATTATATACTTAACTATAGGTAAAAATCAGAGATGGGTGTTTACTCCCACTTTAACAAAAAAAAAAAAACCCTGGAAGCTTCTTGGTTTCTATGCACAGCTGCACCAGATTGTGCACTTTCCAGTTTTAGTAAATCAACCCTATTGGCTTCTCTAAAGAACTCATCCATTTTCATCATCATTAAAAAATATTATTATTAAAAAAAAATAATCAAAAATTATTATTTTTTTTTTATTAAATATCTCTACAGAACTTAGGTTAACTATATGTTCAGTATTTATACAAATTTTATTTAGTCCCTTCATAAAAAAATTTCACCCATATAACAAAGATGCCCAAAAGCGTGCAAAATCAGTGCCACTGCTGAGCCTTTAACATGTACATGTCGATGCACTTGCTCGAATTGGCGCGTTCCGACTACAAGCTTTGGTGTTGAAAAGTCCCCTCATTTGCTCGTGGCATTTACAATTAGTAAATTAAAATGATTGTATCATATTAACAGTGGCACAACTAAAGTTTATAGTGGTCCTCGGAGGGCTGTGGGGGGAGTCCGAGCAGCTGTTGCTGTTTGTTTATGCAACTCAGCAACATATGAGCCCTGGTCCCTCAGTGGAGATCGACGGGTTGGGCTAAGGCTTGATCTTTGAAGGTTGCTAGTGTTTGAACAAACCTCCCTGTATCCTGTGTACACCATCTGTCTCACCAGGAATGTGGGAAGGCTCAGTACACCCCAGCAGTTGTCATGCCGCTTCTGTGCTCACTGTCTTTTTTGTGTGTGCAGAAGCTTTTGTGTCCTATTGCTTGAAGCTGGCTGACATACCTTGAGCATCGCCACACTGCTATTTCCACATCCTCTGTTGCAACCCACATGTTTCTTAGACACTTTAAACCTCACCTGCTGTAACAAACCTATACCTGGCTCCTTCTATTCGCACAATGGTCAGATATTTTATTAGAAGGGACCTGCAAATTGACCTTCTGACAAAGAATTAAAGAGCGGTCGCCGTTGCCCATAAGTCAGTTTTTTTTTGTCCTTTATTTTGGGCAGTAAAAGATGTTCCTCTTTTCTAGCTAACCATTTTTCTGCCTGATTTTACAGTAGCACTGAAGAAAAAAAGTTTTTGTGATTAACACACAAAAAAATGGCAGTCCATATTGTTTCCTTAGATTGAGTATGACCAGTACATTGAATATTTTTTTTAAATACTTTGTGTATTGTAAAAAAAAAAAGAGTAAAGTGCCCTTCTTTCTTTCTTGAATCGTTTTAACTACTGTACAAAATTTTCAAAAAAAGCTTTAAAAAAAAACAAAACTCTTTTGTTTTTATTTTAAGTACAGTAAGAATGTAGGCAACATTAGAGGTGGCCGCAACATGAAACTTTTTTATTTGTTGGTGTTTATTGTGTTTTATATTGAAAGTGCCTTGTATCAAATCACATGAATTGACAAACCAGTGTTCAAAATTAATCTTGTTTTTTTATTATTTTTTTTCTTCATTACACAGCATCAAATGTTGACCCAGGGAGCTAGCAATCGCAAGTTTAAATGCACAGAGTGTGGCAAAGCCTTCAAATACAAGCACCATTTAAAAGAACACCTCCGGATACACAGCGGTGAGTACTGACCGGTTGCAGGTCTGATGTGGGTTTGATATAGTTCATGGGATGTAGACAATGTTAAAATGTTACTAAACCCACAACAGTAAAAGCAGTCTGTATATGCAGTAAAGCATGCTTGTTATACTCACTGTGGAACCCAAGGGGTTAATCCTCTGCATTTTGTAAAAAGGCTGTTTGATCCTGTCTTCTCTAATCCTCTCCTTCTTCCACTGTCTCCAATATATCTCCTGATATTTACGGAGCTAGGGGACAAGCTGCACATGCTCAGTTTGGTGTGTATTGCTAGAAAGTTTTTGTTTCTTGGGAGAGTGCATGTGATCAGCACAGGGCCAATCGGCATTTTCCAGACAGAGGCTCAGGGGTCCTGCATTCTCATAGGACAATCAGGGGAGAATGAAAACTCCTCCTATAAGTTTTAACCAGACACTGATAGAAGTCACAAGACTGCTATATACTGCTGATGAGAAAAAGGTAGCAGTTTATATTTACTAAAATAATTGCATTTCCATGTTCTGTGTACTGTGGCAGACCAGATATAGTGAATGCAGGCTCCTGGGTTTAGTAACACTTTAAGCCTAATATTTATTCAAGCACAAGTACTTATTTCTCTAAATTCAGTTGCAGATAACTAATAACCTGTAAATAGGGAGTATAAGTGAAAGACCTATTATTGGAAATGTCTTATTTAAAATGTGGCAAACCAGAAACACCCAGGGGCATATTTATAAATCAGTGAATGTGACATTCTCCAAACATTCACAGGTGGTTCACCATTCCTGGTAATTTCTGAAATTTGAAACACCTGCATCGGGAAGATTTACCTGCAGCGAATATTTGGTAAATGTCACATTCACTACTTTAAAAAATATGCTCCCAAATGTAAATAATTACTGAAGGAGGTTCTTAAGTTTTACATTCAAACTATTATCATTATCCATAGATAGTCTAATAGGGTTAAGGTTCTTTTGTGAAAATATAAATATAATTTATTGTGTTTTAGCCATACTGATGATAGAACAGAATCATTTATTAAATGAGTCTTTGCAAAGAAAATATAAAATGAAGTTCCCTGCAAAAGAAGACTCTTAATTCTTACCTCTCCAGAGGTCTTATCTTGTCCTTCTGGGGGTCAGATACTTATGTGCACTATGGTTCCATCTGCCAGCTCCAATGTCACTATAGGACACAGTAGTTATGTAGGGGCCAACAGATGGAAGCAAAGAGTGCAGTGGGGGACCCGGCATCTGACAAACCCAGATGTGTGTGGAATACTGAATATACTTCAACTGGTGGTTGTAACTCTTACATAGAGTGAAGATTGAAGAGTGAGCATTGGGATTAATTTACTAAAGGCAAATAGACTGCACTGTGCAAAGTGCAGTTACACTCTTTAAGAGCAGTTTCTCCAGAGCTTAGTAAATGAGGTAAAGATTCACTTTGCAAAGAACACCCATTCACATGCACTTTGCAAAGTTCACAGTCTATTTGCCTTTAGTAAATCAACCCCATTGTGTCTGCTGGAGAGGTAATTATTAGGATTCTTTTTTTAGAGGGAGCTTCTTTTTCAAATGTTTTGATATAGACTGAGTCACTTTAAGCAGAAAGCCAGATATAGTTATGATTTAGCCCTTTGAAAGCCACTCATACTATTTTTCACTTCTTCACCCACAGGAGAGAAGCCATACGAATGCCCAAATTGCAAGAAACGCTTCTCCCATTCGGGTTCCTACAGTTCACACATTAGCAGCAAGAAATGCATTGGCCTGATCTCTGTGAATGGGAGAATGAGAAACAACATGAAGGCAGGTTCATCTCCAAACTCTGTGTCGTCATCTCCCACCAATTCAGCCATAACTCAGCTCCGGCACAAACTGGAGAATGGGAAACCACTTGGCTTGACGGAAACTTCGGGCCTACTTAAGATCAAAACAGAATCACTAGATTACAATGACTATAAACTTCTTCTGGCAGCCTCACACGGGTTTAATGGTCCTAATCCATTCATGAATGGTGGTCTTGGAGCTACCAGTCCCTTGGGAATTCACTCCTCAGCTCAGAGCCCAATGCAGCACTTAGGTGTAGGGATGGAGGCATCATTACTTGGGTACTCAAACTTAAGCAGCAATTTGAGTGAGGTTCAGAAGGTCCTGGAAATTGTGGACAACACGGTTTCAAGGCAGAAGATGGAATACAAGTCTGAAGAGATAGCAAAGTTGAAGGGGTACCACATGAAGGAAACTGGACCTCAAAGAGAGGAACAAGGTGTGACGTCTCCTGGCGTCCCGCAAGCGGGTCTTCCAGTTGTAAGTCATAATGGTGCCACTAAAAGTATTATTGACTATACGTTAGAGAAGGTAAATGAAGCCAAAGCCTGTTTACAGAGCTTGACTACAGATTCAAGAAGACAGTTTAGCAATATTAAGAAAGAGAAGTTACGTACCTTGATAGACCTCGTAAGTGAAGAGAAGATGCTAGAGAGCCATAATATAGCCACTCCATTTTCTTGCCAGTTTTGTAAAGAAAGTTTTAACGGTCCCATTCCTTTGCACCAACATGAAAGATACTTGTGTAAAATGAACGAAGAAATTAAGGCAGTCCTCCAACCTAGTGAAAACCTTATTCTCAATAAACAGGGCATGTTGGCTGAGAAACAAGCACTCCTGCTGTCATCAGTATTTTCCGAGAAAGAAATGATTAGCCCTATCAACCCTTACAAGGACCACATGTCTGTACTTAAAGCGTATTACGCTATGAATATGGAACCTAACTCAGATGAACTACTGAAAATTTCCATAGCTGTTGGCCTTCCTCAGGAATTTGTGAAGGAATGGTTTGAGCAAAGAAAAGTCTATTCATATGCAACTTCCAGGTCACCATCTTTGGAAAGGACCAGTGGGGAGGTGGCACCAATAACCACCACTCCCACGAAAGACTCTGCATCAGCTAGATCTCCGGTAAAACCTGTGGATTCTATCACTTCGCCATCTATAGCAGAACTTCATAACCGGGTATCAAATTGTGATACGCCTCTCAGGCTAACAAAACCTAGTAATTTTACTGGTCTGAAGCCAGTTGTTGATAAATTGGACCACTCCAGGAGCAATACTCCATCTCCTTTAAATCTTTCTTCCACATCTTCTAAAAACTCCCACAGTAGTTCTTACACTCCAAACAGTTTTTCCTCGGAAGAGCTTCAAGCTGAGCCTTTGGACTTATCTGTACCGAGACAAATGATGGAAATAAAAAGTATTATAGCTGCAAAGAACAAAACCAAACCTAATAATGTCACTATTGACCACAACAATGTTCATTTGCCCTCTGAGACTGTAGACGAGCCACTGAATTTAACGTACATCAAAAAGGAATTTTGCAATTCCAATAATCTGGACAAAAGCACTAACCCACTATTTGGCTTGAGTCCATTTAGTGGCAAACCTTTGTATACTGCTCTTCCACCACAGAGCGCTTTTCCACCAGCCACTTTTATGCCGCCAGTACAGGCGAGTATCCCGGGACTTCGACCATATCCAGGACTTGATCAGATGAGCTTCCTACCACATATGGCCTATACTTACCAAACTGGGGCAGCTACATTTGCAGATATGCAGCAGAGGAGAAAATACCAGCGGAAACAGGGATTTCAGGTAACGATAATGAATATATTAGCTATATTTTTGATGGAGACACCCAAGAATCAGTGTAACATTTTTATTGATAATAGTCCAAGTGTTGGTATACATTTTTTCTGTGACTCAGAGTTTCAGTCTACTGTTGGTGTGGGATCTACAGTGTTTTTGTAGTATTGTTCAGTATCCCCAAAGCCCCGTACACATGGTCCGATTATCCGGCAGTATCAGCCAGTTCAACAGAAATTGGCTGACATTTGGCCCGTGTGTACGACAGCCAGTCTGACAGAAGCCGGCTAAACGTTCTGCTTCTGTACAAGGGACATGACAGAAAAAGGTCTGCCAATCGGCATCCAATCATCGCTCTCAGTCAATGGCTGAGAGAGCTGACTGGTGTGTTCTGGCAGTGGGGGACAGTCCCCCCGTCAGAACACAATAGCTAAGCAGGGGAGATCTCTGTACTAACATCAGATGATTAGTACAGTGGCTCCTCCCGAGCTCCTCAGTTTTTGTTTTTTTCGTCCAGCCCGCTGGGTTAAGCGTAAAAAAACTGCTAGTGTGTACCAGGCTTAAGGGTCAAAGAGCTTCATGTATAATAGAAACTGAAAGAAAACTTTCTAAGTCACCCATAGCAAATAATCACATCTGTGTCTCATTTTCTGAAATAATGTGTTTGGAATGAGAACACAATTCAACTTCCAGGAACTTTTATTCATGGTGCCCAGTGTGTACTATTGTTTTTTATTCCAACTGTCATTGTGCCATTGCTTTACATCTACAAATGTCAGTATGGACACCTAAGAGATGATTTACTAAAGGTAAATAGACTATGCAGTTTGCAACTGCAGTTGCTCCAGAGCTTAGTAAATGAGCAGAAGCTCTGCTGACTTCCATCATCCAATCATGTGCAAGCAAAAATGCCATCCATTTCTATTTTCCTTGCACGTGATTGGGTATTCTTTACAAAGTGAAGCTTTACCTCATTTTCTAAGCTCTGGAGCAACTGCACTTTCAGAGTGCAACTGCACTTGCAAGGTGCACAGTCTATTTGCCTTTAGTAAATCACCCCTCTAGAGTCCATGGGGTTGCACTGTGTTGTGAAGTTGCACCAGAGCTTAGTAAGTGAGGGAAAGCTCTGCTGACTTTCATCATCCAATCACGTGCAAGCAAAAATGTTTTTTTTTTTCATTTTCTTGCATGTGATTAGGTATTCTTTGCAAAGTGAAGTGTTACCTCATTCACTAAGCTTTAGAGCAACTGCACTTGCAGAGTCTATTTGCCTTTAGTAAATCAACCCCTATGCGTCAATAGTGTGGCCAATGTAGAATTAAAGTATCTCCCAAGTGGAGTTCCATATTAGTATGCATTGAACAGTAGCTTAGTAGGTGCATCCTTTTAATTCAATAAAACTGTGCCATTTCTTTATACCATTTTTTATCTACCTGCAATTTTTCAGTGGGTAAAAACTAATCAGCTATGAAATGGGTGCATGAGTTCAGTACAAGCTACTCATACATTGTGTATATTTCCTATCTTTGTCTTGTATGATAAATGGTTACTCACCTACCACCAACCCTTTTCCTTAATGTGAAGCAAGAATGTTGGTACTCCTATCTCGGATGCCTGAAATTTTTCATTAGCTTTATGTAAAGGTCATTTTTTAGGTGGCTCTCATTTTTGTAATACTAGGGATTTTCAGTAGCGTTAATCTTTTTAAAGTTATTCTTATGGGTGTTTGTAAAGAACAGTTGGATGTAGGGTGAGATAGAACAGTGTGAAAGCATATAAGGCAGCTGTAACTCTTGAGCTTTGTTCAGCAGCTAGATGAACACAGCTCATACTGTAATCCACTGTTCTTTAACCCCTCAAATTCTTAAGAACCCCAACAGGTCATGAACTGTATTTACACAATTTTGTTCAAGTGATAGAGGCTCGGACTTGACTTTTCCAAAAATCAAACCAGTTTTTTCAAAAATGAGTTGGAAAACACTACTGTAACCATGATAAGAAAATGATGACGGAACGTGGGTTTCAAAGCCAGCATAGATCGACTTACCATATTCTCTTGGCAATTACTGTTACAACCATTGCTTTATCAATAAAGCTCCACTGCGAGTTCAAACTCTTAGTTTATGTACTTCTGATCATGAAGGAAGATTGTGCAATGGTTGGATTATTAACAAATGGCAGTCACTAGTCATCAGTTGGCCTTAAGCTGCCACAATGCTGGTAGTAAGTTAGGCAATACCTTACTGAAAGTTTATATCACAAAAGAGATCAACAAGTTTAAAGTATATCTATACACATTTTTTTTCTTCGTTTTGAATAGAATTGGGGAAAGGTTAGAACCCTTGTTAGGTTTTACTGCTATTGGGGGCTTTTTTTAAATGAGATTCTTCTCTCACTTTCTGTTCTGGGGACAATCTTTTACCAAACAGGAAGTGAGAGTAAATCCACAACAGGCAAAGGTTCTATCTTCCCCTTACTCAATTTGAAAAATAACTTCTGCCTATGTTACAGTTGCTGAGAGATTTCGCCTCACTTCCTGTCCTAGGGACAACCTTTTTCTACCAGACAGGAAGTGAAGAAAGATCTCTAACGGAGCCTCAGACAGCAATAAAACTTGACAGCAGTTGTAACCCTTCCTCACACTATCCAAAACTACCAAAAAAAGTTTTGGTGATGCATTTTAATATGTCAAAGTGTCTAAAATAAGACCCTTTGTCTTAGAGATTGGAAGTTTAAATTCCATTAGATGACATTGGACAGATACTACACATATGAAACATTTTTTTAACATTAACATCCATAAAGTAATTTATATTATGCAAGGGCACCAAAAGTTATCACTAAGCAGTAAAGAGTTTTAATCACACAGTAGCATGGGAATAACTCCTTGTTAACAAATACCTAATCTGTATGTCACTGGAAACGATTGCAAAAGTGGAAATAACCAGCTATTGAATAGTCTCATGCTACTAAGTCATTCAAAAATTCTCAGTGTTGTTCAGCCTTAAGCTTAGTTTCACCAAAATCTATAACATATGCATTATTAAAGTGAAAAAAAAAAGAATATCTCTGAAAGTTTTATGGTGACTTGTTCTAGATCTTAAATTAAACTGATGTCCGAAAACGCTACGCAAGCCAGCGTAATCTGGTCTCAATTAATTATCGGTAAACCAAGCCCGTACAACACGAAGGCAGGAGACAGCTCTTTGTAGTCAGGACCAAAATAAATCTAAATACACTGAATGATTTAGAATCCACTTTCATCATTGTCTAACGCTGAAGGCATGTGGACGCAAAGCATTGATAAAATATTCCCCATTTTAAATTACAAAATTAAATAGCATGCTTAGGGCCTTTTGTCAGCAGACATAAACTTAAATGGATTGTATAATAACATCTTGCATCTGATCATAAAATTCAATTATACAGTATTATTTATTTATTTATTTCCTTAAAAAAGCGGAAAAAGAATGGAAACAAATTCCCTCCTTCTAAAATAGTGTTTATTGTCTGATAAAAATTAATACACTTGAATTTGAATAAAACAATATTTTTAATGAGGGCACAGAGATTTTTATTAGTTTTATCACCGCGTCGATGCTTAACAAGGCGCTGACGTTAATTTGTTATATTACAGGGTGAAATGCTTGATGGGATTCCCGATTACATGTCAGGCCTGGATGATATGACGGATTCTGACTCCTGCCTGAGTCGGAAAAAAATTAAGAAGACGGAAAGTGGCATGTATGCCTGCGATTTATGTGACAAGACATTCCAGAAAAGTAGCTCCCTCCTGAGACACAAATATGAACATACAGGTAAACGGATACACCTCTGTAGCTGTTCTATCTCAAGCCAAACCATACATCTGTTCACCTAATCCAATAAGCGCCCATGAGCTGCCCAGTTTGGACATCTTGATCTGACCCAGTGGAGTCTATTAACTAAAGGAGTAAAGAATGTTCCCTTAGCTTAGAGAATCCGTTGAAGCTGCATTGAATACCCATAAATGTGCAAGAGAAATTAAAAAGAAGAAAACTGGATTTGTAATTACCTTTGATTGCAGTGAACCTGTCTTTACCTTATTTCCTAAGCTCACTTTGAAAGGTGAACACGCTACACCTTTAGTAAATCTACCCTATTGTGTAAACCTGCACAAACATCAGGTCAGACCATGATAATTACATTAAAGTTGGGTTATTAGAGCATTTCTGCTTGCCCAGGGTCAGATTAGGATAGCCAAAAGTGTGAACAAGATACATCTTAATTCAAGTTGACCACTTTCCAGGGATCTCATGAGCTAGGGCAAAGTGTCAGGTCTGAATACCTTGTCCAAATGTTTTTTTTCTTCTGAAAATAGCCAGCACCAGGAGCTGTATGCCCATACTCTGCCTTCTTTTTCCGATCATGACTTGAAGGTGCATGACAATGCACATAGCAGTGACCATAATTATCTTCCATTTGTCATCTTCCTGCACATCTGATCTTCCTGTAGTATCAATGGCCACCTTGACAATGTACAATAAACTGCTAATTTGGATTTTCCTATCTTTCTATTTATGTTTGTGACTTCTGATACAAATGGCCGATGATATCTATGGTTATATTGTTCTAAATAAGATTCATGTGACCAACTACAACGTAATAGGCAGTTATCGAACCATCATTTCACCCTCCCCCCAAGGTAAAGCAATAGAGCAACATTTTAAAATAGTATTCATTATCAGTTATGTTACATTATATATCATGTTATGGCATATTTCAACGCTTCTGGTCACCACTCTGGACCTCGCTTAAGTTTCTGAAAGAATAATTATTTTTATTGTCCAAGAAAAACCAATCATAATAAAATCTAAAGCAGAAAATGCCAGTTGAGGAATAGATTTGAATCTTGTTGGTTGGTATGAGGTGGGGAGGAGCTAAGGTTTTGGTCAAACTCATATTTGGTCAATGACATTGTCCAGAGGATATAGCCATGTGGCCATATTAGCTCAATGATGTCTCCAGCATCTCGGCCTATTTGCCACATGTGGCTGCATGGTGGGCAACGCCACAGCCCTCAGGTAATTGGGAAGGCAGCCTGCTGTCATATGACAGTTTACCATGAACCCTAGATCATCTTTAGTATGAGGTGATACAAACTCACTCACTACTTATTCTGGACACTGTCATAAACTAAGCATGTTATCTGTGAACATTGCAATGGATAACTCTAGACAAGCCACCTTAGTTAAAAAAAAGCTTAATTCACTAAACTACAATGATTGTTAAGTGACATAATGACTACTGTTGTTTTTTTGGGGTTTTTTTTCACCCAATGAGTGCTGAAGATAACAGTCACATGACTGCAAATAAAGATTGTTATGTCAGATAACACATGTGTTAAAACTCAGTGATTTGAATCCTTTTATCTGAGACTGGCCAACTGATGCACAGTGTATACGTCAACAGCTTGTAGAGTCATAATGGAACAAGATGGGAAACAGATTTTACTATTTTACTATTACTATTTCCCAAACTGATAATCTCACTGCATTGCCTTATAATTCTAAATCTTTTAAAATATGGAGCCCCTGAAATAAACCTAAAAATCCCATTTAACGTATCTATCTACATAGCATGGATTGATCATAACAATCTATTGTGCTGCTTATGGCAGATCCTTGTTTGAAACTACTACATGATTAATGGTTATTGACCTTAAGAGGTTCTGCAGCAGCTGCAGATATTGTTGCACAATACCCCTTTTTTGCTGCCGGTATCAAATCCTCCCCTACAATTAAAATGACAAGAGCCCCCCACTGTCACCCCTGCCAGGCCTGTCCCCAATGTTTGCATTCCTCACCGCTGTCATTCTCATTCTGGTGCTGACGCAGCAGGTGTATATAGCCTTGAGTTACACACCAGCCACGGCTGGTATTTGCATTCTTTTTGCTCACTTTGAGGCCGATTCATGGAAATTCAAACCATTTAAAAGTCATGATCCGCTCATCTCATTATAGTGGTTCAGTATGAGGCGGTTATCAGTTTAGCTCTTAAATGCATCTTAAAAATGATCTTAAAAGTCGTGGAAAAAAAAAAATTCCTTCATGCCAGTTAGTCATTCCTTTATTTGAGGAAAGTTTTTTTTTTTACTCCCCATTAAGCAATTAAAATTTATATTATTGGTTGAGATGGTCAACTGTAAGAATGGAATTTTTCATCAGGCTTCTATCAGAGCAGCCCCTGACACCAACAACTATTACTTTTTAATTTAATGTGGATCTGTGCTTTGCCCATGCCGATCAAAGCAACTGATTTACTTAAATGCCAACACCCTTATCTACGTTATGACCGCAATGCGCCTTTTTAAGTCTGCAAGCATGATGCCTACTGCCATAAAAACATTAACATTGCAGGAGAGAACTAGGAATACGCACCTGTGCACATCCCTAGTTTTCAGACCCAACTGTCAAATCTGGTCACTTTCTTTTGCTCCCTCGCCACTCCGTTCTCACCAGTACAGGAGAAGAATCCCTGGGTAGGCTTCAGATCAATCTGACTGGAGTTTACAATGAGCTAAGGACTTTTAAAGAAATTGAGTATTTGCAGGTAAAAGGCTGCATATAGTGTAGGACAGTATTAAAACGAGAGCGGATACCACTGTAGGGTAAATTAAATAGATTGCCTGCTGACTTATGTATAGGCTAGGATGATATGAACTCAAGTAGAGTCCAGATCAAAAAGAGGTTCCAACCAAGAACAAACCGTGGCATTACAAAAACGCAATTTTATTGATTACCAAAAAAGCATAAAGTAAATATGCATATAAAATCAAAACATTTAAAATGCACCAATAAAAAAAAAAACAAATGACAACATTGTTAAGTGCTGTAAAAACATAGCCTGGGCTCACAGACACACAACCCCATACACACAGATGCTAGCAGCAATGCATAATGTGGAGAGCAGCAATAGCTGATTGGATGGAAATGTCCACAAAGGGCTGCTTATACTTTTAGCAGTTGGTTTGAGAGTTGGTTTGCGGAGGTATGGCTTCAGGTGCTTCACTGTGTGCCATGACACTTTTCTAACAGGTCTGAGCAACACTTAATTTAAATCTCCTTAAAATGTTAACATTGAATATATGACTTGGGTGAAACTAAGCATAGAGCTTCCTTAACACTTCTGAACAGGGTTTAGCTTGCAGCATCTGGTTCTATCCACTTGTATTTAAGCACTGTTGGAATCCTTTGCATAAACAGCAAGTATCCTTTCATAGCCTAAACCCTAACCACATTCAGTAGAGTCAGCAGCATCCATTCAGTATGCATTGAATGCCAGGAGCCTTAAGAAGCACCCATGTAGACAAGCTGTAAATCTGGCTGTAGCTGAACATTTCAGCGCAACAATTATAGCTGCAAGTATGATATAGTATTATCAGTACTAGAAAGTATACAAATACATCCCCATTCACTATTATGCTGCAAGCTCCAGCTGGACGAAGCAATGCAGTAGTAGGCCTGTGTGTCTTTCGGTTGCATCATGTGTCTCAGTCTTGTGCCCTGGCATCACGCTGTCAAGCATTCAGTGTCAGGTCTATTTTTGAATGACACGTCAAGCATGGCCGCTATGGAAGGTGTGAAAGGCATTCCTGGGCTATTTGGAGCCTGGAATCAGCCAGATGTGTTTGGGCTTGGCCTTATTCTCATGTTCCAGTGTTAGGCTGAAGAACGTACAAGCCGCTACAGAAAACACTGAGTTTCGCAGGCACTCAGCTTCTAATAGATTCATACTGCCATGTTAGGGAACTTCATCAACTTGAATATATGCAAATATTCCCCTATATTCAACAACAGCACTGTTAAAATATAATGTACGCTGCTGAGTAATCTGAAATTTTGAGGTCAGGCTCAAGTTTGAAAGATTGGCTGGTAGAATTATCACATGCCGCCTAATCCTTTTACATTTTGTTAGAATAAAGAATATTGGCATACTTGAACCGTATCTAAAGAGTAGCCTTTTATGGTCATTTTGGTAAAGCCTGGAAGGACGATGAGTATCCATTTACTGATTTTGGTCTATTAAGGCATTATAAGCATCTGAAGTCTTTATTTGTGTACACTTAAAAAATGTTCACATTTTTACTAGTTTCTGTGAGAGTCTATTTGCTTCAAATAGGGCATTCCAGGGGGCTGATTTACTAAAGGAGTAGAGAATGCTTATGTAGTTTAGTCAAAAAGGTGAAGCTAAGATAATGTGAACTTTACTCTGAAAACTATAATGACCATATTGAAAATGATATCTGATGTTGAGGTTGCAACCAGATCAGGGAAAACAAGGGGGGTTGACTTACTAAAACTGGAAAGTGCAAAACCCGGTGCATCTCTGCATGGCAGCCAATCAGCTTCTAAATCCAGCTTGTTGAATTAAGCTTTGACAATAAAACCTGGAAGCTGATTGCTTTCTATGCAGAGCTGCACCAGATTTTGCACCCCCCAGTAAATCAACCTCAAGGTGGACATTCCGAGACAACGTTGCAATTTTAAAAATTTTAACATAAACGTGCCATCATGGAACAGAATGTAACATGTCTTATTTTTTTGTATTTCAGGAAAAAGGCCACACCAGTGTCAAATTTGTAAAAAAGCATTCAAACATAAACACCATCTAATAGAACATTCGCGACTGCACTCTGGCGAGAAGCCATACCAATGTGACAAATGCGGCAAACGCTTCTCACACTCTGGGTCTTACTCACAGCACATGAACCACAGGTACTCCTACTGTAAGAGAGAAGCTGAGGAAAGGGAAGCGGCTGAGAGGGAAGCCCGAGAGAAAGGTCACCTGGAACCCACCGAGCTGCTGATGAATCGAGCTTACCTACAGAGTATTACTCCTCAGGGCTACTCTGACTCAGAGGAACGGGAAAGTATGCTTAGAGACGGGGAGAGTGAAAGAGATAAGGAAGTTGAGGACGTTTACGATAAGCTTGGAAGGCAAGATGGAGAAGAAGAGTTTGAAGAGGAAGAGGAGGAGAGTGAGAACAAAAGCATGGACACAGATCCGGATACAATCCGGGACGAGGAAGAGAATGGTGAACATTCAATGGATGATAGTTCAGAGGATGGCAAAATGGAAATTAAGTCGGATCACGAGGAAGAAAACATGGAGGACGGCATGTAATAAACTACTGCATTTTA